>NC_037672.1:49374747-49654453 GCF_003255815.1 Theropithecus gelada
TTGTATTTTTAGTAGAGACAGGGTTTCACTGTGTTAGCCAGGATGGTCTTGATCTCCTGACCTCGTGATCCGCCTGCCTCAGCCTCCCAAAGTGCTGGGATTACAGGCGTGAGCCACCGCTCCCGGCTGATAGATATACTCTTAATTGCCCTTTACTGGAACATACTTGGCGCATATATGCTCTTATTGCACAAAGTTCTTCATTATTTCTAGTAAATTTTAGATTTTTCTAAATAAGTTCCTGAAATTCACTATATTTTTCAATCCAATTGTGAACTAACTTGGAACCCATTTACTAATGCTAATTATTGATTTCCAATCACATTATTCCCCTTGTACTACCTTATAATGATACTTAACTACAACATTTATGCACAGGTGGGATGCCTTCCTCCTCCTCTCTTCATGTTTTACCTACAACCTCTTCTCTCCTTCTCCCTTCTTGTCTTCTTTATCTTCTTGTATATATCTCATTTTATTTTGAGCAATAAAGTATATATCTTTTTTAGTTTGGTTTTTGATTCTCATTGAGCTCATGATATTCTGAATGCTTTTTAAATTTTAGTACATAGTGAATGTTTACAGTTGTATTTATTACTTATGCAGCTAAGATTTAAGAAGTCACTTTTAAAAAGCAATGAGAATTTTTTATTTCCAAAAATAAAAAAACAAACATATGGCACAATCCTTTTATATAAAATATGTAAATATGTACTAAATTTATATATGACCATAAAGGAAAAGGTATTTGCAATCAGTGGAAAAGAAGTCAATAGGAAAATTCAAATATGTGCTGGAAGCAAAGCTGGAAACAAAGATTGTGCAGGGAAATAATTAGTGATGATCTACAAGAGAGAAAAAGGTGAAGAAGTGCAACACGTCTGTAATTCTCTGGCTCTTGAAACACGTTTGTACCATGCCTCCTCAGAAAATTCTCAGCTAGATTTTGAGATACATGTAAAGCCTTTCTAAGTAATGCTGTAAAAGATCATTCAATCTGAATACAAATATATAATTTAGATAAAATTATAGCCTAATATATTAAAATTTATATTCCCCTTTTTTTTTTTAAGTTTTAAAATAGTAATGCTTTCAGGTAGTTAAGGCTGGTGTTGAACAACATCTAGCTTTTTGTTTCACAGACCTTCTTTTAGATTTCTCCAACCTGGATAAACTAAATAGGATACACACAGATGGTAAAACCTTATGTTATCCTAGTCTGAAAAGATTAGCTTCATTAAAATGAAAATTAGCTACCACCTGCTAAATATGTTTTGGCACCTACTAAGTGGCATTCCATAAAAAATTCACAAATTCTTTTTCTAAACCTTCAAAGACGCCTTGGAAGTATTTTGAAGCATTAAAGTGAACAACAGAGTCTCAAAGAATTTTTTTTTAACCAGAGGAAAAATATCCTATCTCATTTCCCACTCCCCAAACTATTGCTTTTATTTGTAAAAGAAGACTAAAAGTAATCTTTGAACTAAGGACTAAAGAAAGATTTATGACTTTCTTATATAAATATAAGGTAGAAAATAAGGGAGAAATGTAATTTTAACTATATGCTTCCCTCTGTGCCAATTTTAGGGAACTAGAAACAAATAGCAGCTGAATGTAAAAATATATATATATATTTAAAAGTGTATAAATTAAATATTTTTTTTTTAATTTCACCGGAAAAAGATATCTGGAGGATTTTTAACAAACGTGTCACATACTTAGGTGGGGTGAATATATGTCCTTTCCGGTTAGCCACAGTCTCATTTCATGTCTACTGCCTTAGCATAAGTATTAATAACATTCATTTTCATTTTCACAATAACACTGTTTAAATGTCAAATTATTATCCTTCATTCCTTCATTTTAGTCATATATTCTATAAGAATTCTAAAAAAACTTCCAATAATTTAATTTAACATAAATAAACATGGTTGGGAATCTGAAAGACTGAAAAAAGGATCTATAAAATATCTCTGGAAAGAATACCAGAAATAAAAACTTCTCTTTCAATCTAGTGCTTGAATTTCTGTTACAGCTTTAGTGATGATTTTCAACTCTTACTTGTAGTCAGATACATGAAGTTCTGTTCGCAAAAGGCAAGTTCTGCTAAATCTTCACTCAGACCTTCTTCACTGCTCATTTATACAAGATCTAAGAAGTTTGGCTGTCTGTTTTTTTGTTTTGTTTTGTTTTCAGATTCCAGTAAACTGAAATCTTCAAAGGTAGGGTATAGCTAGAAGGAGGGTCAGAAGCTGTGATTTCTGACATTCAGAAAGAAGGAATAAAAGGTAAAGGAGAGCATGTACATGAATTGAAATTGTGTGCCAGTCATTCTGAAATTAGGATATCAGTTTTTTTAAATAAATAAAAATGTGCAATTCAATTTGTAAAGGATCATTTTCAAAATATTCAATATTAATTTAAAGGGCATGGTGCTTACATGGTAACTTTACTTATTTGAAAATAATAATCAGTGCAGAATAATTTTTGCTAAAGGAATAGTACAGTTTTTTTTTTTTTCCTGTCTTGAGGAAAGAAAAATTCAGCTCATATATATTTACTTTAAAGCCTCTATAACTTATTTAGCCATAATGATGGCTCATAGTTGCATCAAAAGTTTGCATGTCTGGGTATAGTTGCATATGTCATGGAGTTGAATACTATCTGAAATCTTTCCAACCTCACAAAGAAGTATAGGAATATGTTCTGATGTTCCTTCCTCTCCACAATTCACCTACCAGAAGGTTCTCAGATCAGAAAATGACCACTTTACACGATTACTTTGAATTTTAATTTAGAAATAACTCTAAATATGTTAGTGTATTTTGTAATGTTGTGTTTATATTATATTATATTTTTATAATTCTAAGCAATCAATATCCTTTTTAAATGGTACATTAAGCTGCTGTGATTGTTCATTCAGCCTCCATGATGCTTATGTACCCTGATCTCATTCAATCTTGCCTACTTTTCAGTTAGTTCCCTTAATTTCTATAAAACTTCCAACATTCTACTCTTATGCCTGCAAAGTATAATTGTGTCAATCCTGCTAATTGTCTCTATGGCAACGCAAAATTATCAGCATCTCTGCCTGTGATCCTCTTAGCCACGTAAAATTATTTCATTCTACCTGTTTATACAAGAGATCCTCTACCTTATTTCTTCATTGTGTAACAGGGAATCTATGTTGCTATTGCATGCGATGAGTATTCCCCCATAGCGACTAGCCCTAGATTCTAGGAAATATTTTCTTCTCAATGACCAATAACCAGATGCTCAGAGGTAAAATAAACCTGCTGGGAAGGTTATGTGAACGTGGGGAGCTTGAAATGGATTCCAAATAATTTTGTGGTTAAGAAAGTGAAGTAAGAAGCAGTTTCTTTGATCTAGACACTCTCTCATGGGGAGAATTCTGGTTTTGCTTGACTAGAAACACATTATAATAGATTCCACATGAACACTCTCATTGCTCTACTACTACAAAAGTGATTTTTAAATACTTTTCACACTTTCTGTATATTTGAACAAAATTTGATAATACTTTTATTAATTTTTCTCTATTCTAGAATTTTAATTGTACTTCATCCCAATAACATGAAATATAATAGAAATTCACTGCATAATTTTTATCTAACATAAGCTCTAACAATGGAGGAAAATGTAAACCGAAATTATTTTTTTAATAATAATTTTTTATATTTTATTAAAATGGCAAAAACTACAATGACTTTTGCACCAACCTAAAAATGTACTAAATGGCTACTGTGTACATATCCCCTTTTTTAGTAAAATTAGAAATATTATTGATATAATGAAAAAAATGAAATGCATAGACATACTACAAATGTAAAGATACACAATTGGCAAATCTTTTATAACAGAGCCATTTTAGTACAGTGTTTATATGTGCCAGCAATTTTATCAGTAGAATTAGACTTGACTCTGGTACTTGTTATCTTGGTAAACTTGCCCAAACTCTCTTTTACAGATATGTGGATATGAATGAGATAAAACAAAGCCTAGATACATGCAGAAGTTTTTTTTTTTTTAATATTATCAAAACAATATTATTTTTCTCATGTGTCATGTAAAATAAGAAACACATTAAATGTTTCTGTGTCTCTATACTGTAAGCTAATCCTAATACTAATGACCTGGTTATCTAAATACATAGGAATAAAATTCCCTACTTTATACATATGAAAGTGTATTGCCAAAAAGTTTTCCTGAAAATAATGATCAAACTATCTAGGAATGTATGAACAGGAAAATCCATTAAATTTATAAAATTCTAATGGCTCTCTCTCTAAAGAGTAAACAAAAAATAAAAATTCCACAGACACAAATATATGTTCACATCAACATAATAGAGTTTTATGTGGAAGAAAAATCTTGGTGATATATGCAAAGTAATTATGAAAATTTTTCTCAATAGCAGATGTAATTGGTTTCAGAGAATTTTGGACACGATAATGAATATAGCACAACAACTTTTTGGCTCTGCAACAAAAACGTAAAAAATAATGGTTATATAGCAGAAGTGCAAGGAGCTAATACTAATTGTCTTTGTCTAAATTTCTTTTTGTTTCTTCAAATCATATTGTGTCTTATACATAAACTAAAAATACAGTGTTAAGTCAGTGTATGCGATGTTTTCTAACAAATGCTTCTGTTTTGAGGAAAATGTTTAACTGATTGCTTTATATGGTTATTTCTAGTGGTCTCCTATTGGAAACGGCTAAAGGTTAAAAAGAGTCAAACTGTTCAAAATGACAACAATAATTTAAACAAACTGGATAGCTAGAAAAGTCTAGATGTAAAAAAATATGTGTGTTTAGCTATGGCGATCACACTTTATCCTAAGGCCAATGGGAGTCAATGAGAGACAAATAAAGGAAGTGAAATAATTAGATTTAAAATTTTATTTTAGAGATTGATTAGCAGTATGTGAGCAATGCGCAAGGATGCAAGACACACCTCTAAGCTGCTGCACTTGAGTTTAGAGCAGCTGACACACTCTGTCATTAATTGTAGGTTAGTCTCAGAAAGATTTCATTTATGTGGAGAATGATGTAGCTTTAGAATTTTATGAGTGCTGGGCTATGTCTGTCTTGTCCACTGTGATTTCTGGCTGGCTTCAGCTACTAAGCTGATGGCGATACATTACCCAGTATAGGTGTCAGGTGAAAGAAAGTTAAATAGGAATATTTTAGAAAGACATCTGAATTCATGGAATTTGTAGAGTCTGGAGTCTGTGCTTCTCAAAGACTTAATAGAATAGTTTTATAATGCTGTCTTTTAGGAGAGTGGCTAGGATAAAAATTCCGTTTTTCTTGGCGAAATAGTAACATTAATCCTTACCTTTATTCAATTCAATTTTTTGTTTGTTTGTTTGTTTGTTTGTTTGTTTGTTTTTGAGATAGAGTCTTGCTCTGTCCCCCAGGCTGGAGTGCCGTGGCATGATCTCAGCTCACTGCAAACTCTGCCTCCAGGGTTAAAGCAATTCTCCAGCCTCAGCCTACTGAGTAGCTGGAATTGCAAGCATGTGCCACCACACGTGGTTAATTTTTGTATTTTTAGTAGAGACGGGGTTTCACCATCTTGGCCACGTTAATCTTGAACTACTGACCTCCAGTGATCCACACGTCTAGGCCTCCAAAAGTGCTGGGATTACAGGCGTGAGCCACTGCACCTGGCCTAAAACTGTATTCCATTTGGCCCCAGGCATTGTTTACTTAGTTATTATGGAAACCTTTTAAACGTTTTTGATAATAATACTTTTTTCGGTGGATTTCAGATATGACTCCTTAATACCTATTGTGCCATGCATCATTTAAAAACCTGTTGGTTCTTGGGAGCCTTTGAGCTTCATATTCTATGTTTACAGATATACCACTTACTCTGAGAAACATGGAATACATGGAATATCTATGTCTCAAATAACATGTGGAAATAGACTGAAACTACATAAAGGCTTTGTAGATATAAAAATGTGGTTCTGTTCTCTAAGATTATCTGAAAGGATATTCTAACGGAATATGTGAATGCTAACCAATGATCACTAGAAAATAATCCTTGCTGTAATTCAGAATGATAAATGCTATTATGTATCTATACAATTGCCTGTCTGATTACAGAATAAATAATGCTAAATGTTTACACATGTAATAAACATCATTTTGTCAAAAATTGTCCCACTTTTGCTAATTGCACAACAATGGGGATTGTTAAAATCTTGAGACTATTTTACCAAGAAAGAATCTTCTAACCAGCTATTATAACCAAATAGTGAAGGAAGAGAATTGTCCTTGACAGTTCGGTAGAGTCCTGTCTTTCTTTCCAGAATACACTCATAGGTAGGAAAACAACAGGTTTATTAATAAGATCCTTTTCTAGATTAAGACTCTGTATACTTTTTAATAGGAGAATATTCTTCCATATTTAAAATACCTGTCCTGGTGAGTATACAAAGCCTTTTAGGATAGATATAACTAAAATAATATTTTTAAAATGCAAGCTTATGAATGACTAAAGCTTTGGATTCTGGGAATAGACTGATGCCAGGGAAAGCCCATCCTCATAGAAAATGTTTTCATTCACTTTCGTATCCTATACAACATTTAGGAACATGTACAATGCAGTTTAGAAAAAGCATAACTGGAGTGGTATAAATAATTTTGATCCAGCTATTAATGCATATCTCCAAAAAGTACTCTATAAAATGATATGAGAAATGTTTAGAAATGGTACTACCTTTATCATCCACTGAAGAAACCATAGAACAATTAATCATCATTTATGTTTATCCACAGTGAAATCATAGAATATTGAAAATGAATTGCTTTCTTCTGTTGACATCATGTACACACACACACCCAATAAGGAAACATCTATTTATTAACAAATTCCATCTATCCACAAAGCATATACAAGCCAAATGTGAAACATGACAATAAAAAATAAAACAATTTAATAAGAAAAGGCACAAGTCATTGCATCATTAATTTCAAATGGCAAGGGAAAGAGAATGTAGTAAAATACAAATTTTTTGAGCTAGATATTAGTTGTTAATTTGTTACTTTAAACCAATTTGGAAGTGATAAAGAACTGAGCTAACCTGATGACAATGAGAAAAGTACACAAGAAGGCATATGTTATACTTGGGGAGTACACAGTTATAGCAGAACATAAAAGCATCAATATCCAGCACAAAACAGGACTGGATCTCTTAGAAACGATGGAACTGGAAGCATAGCTGCTATTATCTAAGACCCCTTAACCAAGATGTCACAAATGAAAAAAAGATGCATATATATGCCTATGGTAGACTTTTCATTCAAAAACTCTCTTTCCAAAGGTTTACAAATAAATGTTTTTATCCAGTCATTTATTATTTTCAAAAATAGTGATTCAGCAAATACTTATTAGGCTGATATGTTAGGGAAAAATGCCGGGTGGCTGGAATGCAGTCATATACAAAATCCACAATTTACCATAAGCTGGTTATTGTGCAATAGGGAGAAAATATAAGTAAACAGAAAGATAAAATACAAAAGAGCAATACTAGCTTAATAACTCCTATTGCATGTGTTTTTCATTCCATTCTGTTTTTGTTTTTATTTTTAAATAGATATTGGATTTTATGTTTCCATTGTATGGATTTCTCAATGTGAACACTTATGGTTAATGATGCGAAACAGGCATCATTTGTTGGTATTTTAAATTTGCTTCTTCTGGTTTTCCTTAAAGATTAATACTGAAAATTTGAGGAGAACCAGCCCCAGATGCTTTATTTGGGGAATTTGGAGAGGACTACTTCTTATGAAATTCCCCATAAATCTCATGCTGAGATGGAACTGTTTCAATAAGGGATTTCATTCTGGGAATTCAGAATCGGCATTTCATTTTTTCCCATATTAATGAATGTATCACAGTAATGATTCCACTACTTCTTCAAT
This sequence comes from Theropithecus gelada, assembly GCF_003255815.1. Taxonomy (NCBI): domain Eukaryota; kingdom Metazoa; phylum Chordata; class Mammalia; order Primates; family Cercopithecidae; genus Theropithecus; species Theropithecus gelada. Next base: position 49,382,706 of record NC_037672.1, read on the forward strand.
ATGATAGAGTAATAGTCTCTAATGTAGGTGAGAACAATAAACCAGTGTAAAATAACTATCCAGAGTCTAAATCATCTTGGGAGCATAATGGCTGCAATATGCTGTTTGCCTCAATCAAGCATTTGTCCATTTGCTATTCAGTTTAATAAAGCCTACTGATAAATATACTAAACTGATCAGAGCAGAATGCTATATAAGGGCTCATAAAATGAACAAAAATTACAAGCACATAAGAAAACTGGCACTCCAGATTTTACAAATCAATAAGGATACCTAAAATTTTTTCTTCTATTTCTGTGTGTATATTCCTAATTAATTTTAATCATCTGCCATTCTCACAAACCTACAACATCCAAATGCATCTTTTACCTTTTAATATGGTAAACGTTACAAACAGGCAGATTGTATTTCCATATATTTGCTATCTTATTAATTTTAACTGAATAGAGAACATGGAGTCAAAAAGTTTTAATGATATGATCTATTACTACAAAGCATGAGTAACAGAATTTGTAGTTCCAAATGAAATTCTTCCTCAACAACACTACAGTTAAATAAGATATTTTATTAAAAAGTGACCCCCATGATTAATTTTTGTTTGGAACACTTCCTCATATAAAGAAGTAGCTCCAAAAATGCAGACTTCCTTAATTTTAAATTTTGATGAATTTAATAGAAGAATAGTCATCTTTTACTCTAAGTGAAATCATTTACTTCCTTTTTTTTTTTTTTTTTTTTTTGGATGGAGTCTCGCTCTATCGCTGAGGCTGGAGGGCAGTGGCACAATCTCGGCTCACTGCAAATTCCACCTCCCAGTTTCAAGTGATTCTCCTGCCTCAGTCCCGTGAATAGCTAGGATTACAGGGGTGCACAACAACGCTTTGCTAGTTTTTGTATTTTCAGTAAAGACAGGGTTTCACCATGTTGGCCAGGCTGGTCTTGAACTCCTGACCTCAGGTGATCCACCTGCCTTGGCCTCCCAAAATGCTGGGATTACATAAGTGAGTCACCGTGCTCAGCCCTCATTTACTTTCAATAATGAACAAATTAAATGAATCATTTCATCATCGTTCAATCAAAGACAACTAAACTTGTGCCATAATATGATTTTATTTGTTATTTTTGTTACATGGAAATATTCCTCTGCACCAACCAAAGGGTTCAATAATTTTGAGAAATATTGTTACAAAATTAAGATTTTGATGAGATGTGTATCTAAATATGCTTTTGGTGTATCTAATTCTATAATTTTGATGTATTTTGATTTCTTAAATAACATTTAGTACATGAATGTTTTAAATATATATGAATGAATATAATTATTTCTGTTGAGTTGTTAAGTTAAAACAGCTTCATTTAAAAAAATTATATTGTTGCCGTTCGCGGTGGCTCACGCCTGTAATCCCAGCACTTTGGGAGGCCGAGGCGGGCGGATCACGAGGTCAGTAGATCAAGACCATCCTGGCTAACACGGTGAAAACCTGTCTCTACTAAAAATACAAAAAATTAGCCGGGCGAGGTGGCGGGCGCCTGTAGTCCCAACTACTCGGGAGGCTGAGGCAGGAAAATGGCGTGAACCCAGGAGGCGGAGCTTGCAGTGATGCAGCCTGGGCGACAGAGCAAGACTCCATTTAAAAAATATATATATATATTGGTATGCTTGTGTTATAGGTATGCTTGTGTTATAAATTGGTGGTATAAATTGGGTTTTCTCTGTTGTTCTACTGTAATCACAGTTTTAGACAAGCACAGAGAGGTTCTTGAGACTTCTTGGGTAGAATTTTCTCAGCATTTCTATTCCCCAGAGAAGCCAAACCTTGCCTTTATTTTTGATCGTTCTTAAATGGATGCGAATTTCCTGGTCTTTCCCCAGGATTATCAGGCCTGTGCTTGCCGAATGCGGACTCCTGAGCCCAAGATGATTTCTCACTTCTCCTTCAGGTGCAAAAGGTATGTTCTTTTACCCTCCCTCAGCATTAACATTTATTTGATTAATTCCCATGGGCTGCATGCCCATCCCAGAGACAGAAGGGTTTTGCTTATATTTTGACCTCAGAAGCAGTGGAATTTTGTCTTGCTTCTGGAGATGAGTTTGTTTCCCATTTTCCAGTAACTTAAAAGAGTTTGCTTCATATGAGAGTCTAGAAAAGTAGTGTGAGCTTCCCAATGATGGCTCAGCAATTACCTCCTTCATGCCTGCACCCCAAATCCTTCTAAAAAGCTCCCAGTGGAGGCATAAGAATGTAAACTGTGAATGAGTGCTAAGTTTCCTTGTAACTGGATCTCTGCTATTTCAAACTGACACACAGGGGAAGTGGATTTATTTATTTGCCTTGTGATCTCAGCTCTTCGATAGCTTGAATAATAGCTATAATTTTGTAGATTATTCAACTTATTCTCATTGGTTGTCAGAACCAGTGTCCTCTTATAACTTTTAATATCCCAAAAAGAAATGTAAGAATTTAACCAATATTTTGACAGGAATTGAGCATTAGATTATGTCACATTATACCTTTATAGAAAGTGCAGCACTCAAGCAATGGCTACCTATAAGAATCATGACATCAGAGATTCAAAATTCCATCAGTGAATTCATCAACAGAATCGACACAGTTAAGGTAGTGAACCTGAATCTGAATCAAAAGAAGTTCTATAAACTGAAACAGAAAGAGGAAAAACAAAGAATAAATAAATAAGACTATCCAACAGTGATATGGCAATATCAAATGCTATAACATATACGAAATTGTTTTCTTAAAGAAAAGCAATAGGACAGAAAATGATCAAGAATTTCATAAAATAAATGAAAGCCAAAAACAAAACACACAAAACTACCAATCCAAGAACCCAGGATAACACTATGTAGCAGGAAAAATTAAACAACAACAACAAAAAAAAAACCACAAAAATATAAAAACACACAAACACTTAGAGAAAACATTGATAAATCATTGAAACTGAAAGACCAAGAGAAAATTCATAAAGCCAGCAAGGATAGGGAAAACAGGGGAGTGGGATATAGCATATAAAAGAATAAAGATAAGGAGAAAGATACAGAGCATACTTCTAATTAGAAATTCTTGCAAGACAAAGACAATGTAGTGATTTCTTAGATATGTTGAAAATACTAAAATAAAATCACATTCATCCCTCAGTCTATTATCTAGTGGAAAATCTTTAAAAAAAGAAAAGAAAATGAAGAAATTGACAAAAACTTGAGAGATTTCAACGTCAGAAGGCCTGTTCTAGAAGTAGTATTAACTTCTCAGCACAATGAGTATAATGTCAGATAGAAATTTGAATCTACCCCAAAAATAAGGAACACTAGATGGTAAACTTAAAAGTAACTCTAAAATGTATCATATTAAATGTTTAAATTAAAATACAATAAATAATATAGTATGTATGCTTCTATATTAAGTGGAAAAATAAATTTAGGTCTAAAAAATTAGACTCAAATTAAACTTTCTGTTTAAATAAAAGGGATAAATTAAATGAGAAATAAATCAATGAAATATAAATCAGGAAAACAATAGGAAAATCAATTAAAATAAAGTTATTTGGAAAGATCAGCAAAAACAGTATACTTCTAGCCAGATAGATCATAACAAAAAAGAGAACATACAAATCACAAATATCAGAAATAAAAGAGAGGCTATCCTATAGACATGAAGAGGGTAAGAGAGAACGAATATAAACAAATGTATGTCAATATATTTGATCATTTATATGAAATAAACACAAAAAAATCTAATGAAGAAAAGCCATAATTAAATGTTTCTTTAGGGTCATACTGTATATCCATATCTCTGAGCTGTATCATTGTGCCAAAACCTAATATTAAAAAAATTTTACAGATGTTAAGCATCTTTTCATGTACCTGGGGACCATTTGTGTCTCTTCTTGGAGAAATGTCTATTCATGTCCTTTATTTATTTTTATTTGAATTATGTTTTCTGCTTCAGTTGTAGGAGTTCCTTATATATTTTGAATATTAATCCCTTATGAGATATATGATTTGCAAGTATTTTCCTCCATTCCATTGGTTGCCTTTTTACTAAGTTGATTGTTACCCTTCTTATTCCGACAGAATGTAAGTAAATTTCAGTAGACATAAACATGAATCTGGTTTTCTATGTCAAATTGGAAAATGTTATGTTAAAGTTTCAAGTTTTATTATATTTATGTATATGACAAGGAGTATATTAAAGGAAAAAGTAAGAACCTCAATTTATATAAAATATGAGGCTTATGATGTACCGCTTTATTTTTATTTTTTGTGCTGTATACCAATGGGCATGATATTATATCACTGATTTTTTACTAAGTGCTTCTAATGGGATGATAAAGGTGATTACCAGTCAGTTATCTTTAGTTTTTAAATGGTTGAAAAAATAAAACTAATTTTAAGGTTAGTTTTTATTTTCATTATAAGCATTATATAATGACTGGAATGTTGAATTGGCTACTTTATGTTTTGGAGATTCAAGTTCACAAATATAAACCGGAGGTCAGGTAATCTAATTTGAGAGTTAATGAGATCCCATTAGCATAGTTTCCTTGGTGAATTTCACAAGTTCCACCATGTTTGTTATCTACTGTATATTTACATCATTAATTTTCACTACACTCATTATTGCTACAATTTCAAATCTTGTTTCCAGGCCCAGAAAATTTTAGAAAGCTATTTATGTAAATTTCCATGGGTCAGACATACAAACATAAAATTAATGCAGAGCAGATGATACACTGACATATGCAAAGTTTGAAGCTCAAAATTCTCAAGCGTGTCTTTATATATGTTTATTACAGACATTTTTGCAAGTATTTTTCTCTCTCTCTCTCATTTTTATTTTTATTTATGTTTTGAGGCAGAGTCTCATTCTGTCACCCAGGCTGGAGTGCAGTGGCGCGATCTCGGCTCACTATAATCTCCGCCTCCCAGGTTCAAAAAATTCTCCTGCCTCATCCTACCAAGTAGCTGGTACTACAGGCGCGTGCCACCACACCTGACTAATTTTTCTATTTTTGGTAGAGATGGGGTTTCACAATGTTGGGCATGCTGATCTTGAACTCCTGACCTCAGGTGATCCGCCCACCTGAGCCTCCCAAAGTGCTGAGATTACAGGTGTGAGTCACCAAGACCAGCCTATTTTTCTCTTTATAATGGTCCTGAATTATATACACAAACATACAGATACATACATACACACACAAACTATATACATATATATATATACACACACATATGCACACACCTTATTTATTATATATAAGGGCAATATAAATCACAAATAAAAGCCATATAAGCAAATACATTTATTCAATTATAAATATTTGAATAATCTCACTGATTCCTTCCCAATCCCCCACTGTCATCCTCCAAGTTTAGGATGCTTCATCCAGCCTAAGTATATTTTCCATAAATGTCCTCAAGTTATTATCAATATCAAAAATAAAAGTAATGATAATAGTAATACTATAAAACTAACAATAACAAAATGACTTGCCTGTAGCAGCCATTTAAATATTTGTTTAATAAATAGATAATTCTTAAGTGGATGGTAAGCACCATGATTAGATTGCTACATGAAGTTTTCCATGTAATCCTCCATATTACATATTTCCATGTAATATGAAGCAAATATTTTCATTAATCTGAGTTTAAATATGAGAAATTATAATGCATAATAATGTAAAATAGCTTGGCTTAAGATCATAGCTAAAAAGTGGTAGATATGAGATTTAGATCAAGTATACACAACTCTATATCTCATAAGTCAAACCCGTATGGTATTTCTTCATATGATGCTCTTCATAATCATCCTACTATCTCAGTATCTACTGAATTAGACCTGGAATTTTCAGTCTGAATCTTTGTCTCTCCATTAACTTATTCTGATGTACCTCTTCAATTTTATGCCATATTCTTCTTTATTCAACAGGTATTGTATAAAACATTATACAAAATTATGTTGGCTTTGCATAAAATATTGAATGTGTCTCTCCACCTCCCTAAACCATCATCATTTAGAATCTGTTTGGAACCATTAATCTTTCAGAAACTCTTCTCTGAGTACTCTATGAAGTCGTGGTTCCTTAATATTCACAATTCCTGTAACATTTTATTTCTCTCTTACATGCAGTATATAATAAAGTATATTACTGCTGGGGTTTCTGGACATCAGAAATGACAGTTTATCTTTACCTTCTTTTAATAATTACTAACTTTCTTCAAGGGAATTACTAAATCATTATGCAGCTTGGATAAGGCATCTCAGTGCCTGACCTATAGCAGTGATCTTTCAATAACCAACTCTAGTTGTGTCAAGTACCATCTTTGTGACTTTGGGTAGGTTACAATTACTATAAATGAATAGAAACATTGGGTATAGCAACTATTGTCAGTTAAAGTGTTCCATATCAATTTGTAATGTTTCTCTCTCCCCCTCCATCCCTCCACCATAGATTTACCTTGTTCTATCACAGTGTGAATAAAAGCATACAAATTTGGGAGTGGTCAGTTTTACAAGTTAGTTTATATGGAGAGAACCTTGCTGCATCATTCAGGTAGTTTAATCTTCTTTCCTGTGCCATATCAGAGAGGTTTACTAACTGTGCATTCTCGTATGCAATATTTCCGTTTCTTAAAATTTTTCAAAAATTTATAAGCTAATTTGCCACACTGTCAGGTGTGGCAGGAAACACCAATGGGGCAGTCTGCTAATGGGGCAGTCTGCTTAACATTCCAAAGTGGCATTTTAATTTTTTTCTGTTGCCTGTTTACCTCCCTATCCCTGTAGCAGCCTGAAAAGGCTCCCTCAGACTTTAAACATGACTTTCATTATTCTGACTTCAGTCTGGCAAACTTACTCACACCTTTCACTTCTACTTCATCCAGATCCTATTCTCCAGGCATCTGACCCAGCTTGGTAATCACATTCTGAAATCTGATTGCTCCCTGAATTTTGGTGTTGGTGTTCCTGACCCAGGATTTTACTCTAGCTTTGATCGTCCTAGTGATATTTATTCAGTAACGAGAGTTTTATTGCTTTCCCCAACATACCTGTTGACTGTCTTGATAAATTAAACTGATAAAACATGACATCACTTGAAAAGGGGAAAACTGACTCGACATTCAACTGACGTCTTGTATAAATCAAAATTCTCTGAGCAGTTATAAGCTTACATTTTTATTGTTGTTGTTGTTGTTATTATTATTATTATTATTCTTGTTATTTTGAGACAGAGTCTCACTCTGTCGCCCAGGCTGGAGTGCAGTGGCGTGACCTTGGCTCACTGCAACCTCCGCCTCCCGGATTAATGTGATTCTCCTGCCTCAGCCTCCTGAGTAGCTGGGACTTCAGGCACGTGCCCCACAGCCGGCTAATCTTTGTATTTTCTACTAGAGACAGGGTTTCACCATATTGGCCAGGCTGGTTTCTAACTTTTGACCTCGTGATCCGCCCACCTCAGCCTCCCAAAGTGTTGGGATTACAGGCGTGAGCCACTGCACCCAGCCAAGCTTGTACTTCTGACCAATTATGTCAGTTGAACAATAAGTGTCTCTAGATGTGTCTAGTGTATTCTGTCAAAATATTCCATGTATGGATACAATCCTATGTTGCAACATATTATTAGTATTTATAGTTCATAGATATTGCTATTAAAAATAAATTTCTAAACCAGTGATAGATATAGAATTTAGAGAATAATGTTAATAATAAAAATAAGCATTTAATATTGTAAAATCATACATTAAGTGATGTATACTGAGTTTGAATAATTAATTAATTAGCAACATTCTCTTCTGTCAGAGTTTTTAAGTTATGAATCTCTAGATTCTTTCAGCCAGAGACAAGTCAATCACAAGTCAGAATTGAGCAACAATCTGCCCTGTTATATGATCTGATAAGACCAAATTAACAAATAAGTTCATATTCTGACTTAAATTAATCTTTTGTCTTAAAAAAAGTAGATTTTAAGTGGGAAACTATTATTGTACTATCTAAAACAGTTAACATAACTAAATGGAGTCAAATTATATTCTTATTTGCCTTTGACCAATTCAACCAGAAAGAGAAGGTGCAAGAATGGAATAATTATTTTTATTTCATTTTTTTAAATTTAACTTTTATGTTAGATGCAGGGGTACAAGTGAAGGTTTGTTACATGGGTATATTGCACCCAGGTAGTGAGGATAGTACCCAGTAAGTAGTTTTTCAACCCACGTCCACCTTCCTCCCTCTGCCCTCTAAGCAGGCCACAGTGTCTATTGCTCCCACTGTTCCCAAGTTTATGTCCATGTGTTCTCAAAGTTTAGCTCCCACATGTAAGGGAGAACATGCAATATTTGGCTTTCTATTCCTGTGTTATTTTGCTTAGGATTATTGCCTTCAGTTCCATCCATGTTGCTACAAAGGACATGATTTCATTGGTTTTTTTTGTTTTGTTTTGTTTTGTTTTGTTTTTATGGCTGTGTAGTAATCCATAGCATACATATACCACATTTTCTTTTCCAGTCCACCACTGATGGGCATGTGGATAGATTCTATGTCTTTGCTATAATGAATAGTGCAGCAATGAACAGACAAATGCATGTGTCTTTTCAGCACAGTGATTGACACAAATAAATTGAAAAACTTTCTCAGCTCATGGATTGAAAGAATCAATATTGTTAAAATGGCCGTAGTTCCCAAGGCAATTTAGAGATTCTATGCTGTTCTTATGAAGCTACGAATATCATTCTTTAAATAATTGGAAAAATAACTTATAAAATTCATTTGGAACAAAAAAAGAGCCTGAATAGCCAAAGCAATCCTAAGGAAAAAGAATAAAGCTGGAGGCATCACACTACCTAACTTTAATCTATACTACAAGGCTATACTGATGAAAACAGTATGATACTAGTACAAAAACATACATATAGACTAATGGAATGGAATCAAAAATTCAGAAACAAAGCTTCACACTTTTAACCATTTGATTTTCAACAAGGTCAACAAAAACAAGCAATGAAGAAGACTCATTATTCAATAAATGGTGCTGAGATAGATAATTGGCTAGTCATATGCAGCAGAATGAAACTATACAATCATTTAAATAGTGTCTGTGATTCATGTAAATTCCTTATTAGCATTTTATTAAATGAACACTTATCCTGGAGTAATTACCTCTACATTTTTCTTTCCATGATTGCTCAAAATAGAAGAGTAATGCTTCTCTACTTCCAGGAACTTTAAGGGTACTCTATAAGATTACAGAAAAAATTAGAAGACTGTAAAGGTATATGAAATTAAAGATAATAAACAATTTTCTCAAGACCTTTGAGTAAATTAAACTTCCAATTTTATGTACTTGTCAGTGTAGCTATACTAATTCTGGCTTACCATGTTTACGTTGTTTACACATTCAGCCTATCCCACTGACTTCAGAAATTTAACTCTGTATTGAGAGGTGATTCCACTGTATTGAGATCATACTTACTACCCTTGTCAGCATGTAGAGCATAGAAACCTCACGAAACTAGATACTAGCAATAATAATCAAATGAGTAGTCTTAAAAGATGAACAAGAGAATTGACAACTTCCTAAGAGCTACAATGAAGTAAAAGGGGAGCACAGTGAGCAAGGGAGCTCTAATCACAGGTAGCAGATGAAATAGGGATTTTGAAGAAAGCTCAAAGGAAAAGAGGGCTGTAGTAGGTTGAGTGATGGCACCCCCTGAAGATATGCCCACCCCTTCATTTCTGTAACCTATGAACGTTACATTACTTAGAAAAAGAGTACTTGCAGTTGCAATTAAGGTTAGAGCCTTGAGAGACCACAAGTCAAGGAAAGCCAGTGCAGCCAAAGGCAGAAAAGACAAACAACATATTCTCCCCAGAGCCCTGTAGGGAGCGCAGCCCTGCCAAGTTTGAATTTTGAACTTCTAGCCTTGAGTCCTTTGAAAGAATACATTTCTGTTGTTAGGAGCCACCAAACTTGTGGTAATTTGCTACAACAGCCTCAGGAAACTAAGACAGATGCTGTGACAAGAAAAATCACTTCATAATTTTCCTGGAGTTCTTGATGATGAACTCACCCGTAGTTATAGAATATCTTTCCTACTAAGGAGAAAAATGTAAAAATCTTGTTATAATTCAACATTATATTGACCTAAAAAAACTATTAAGTAATCTCATGCAAACTTATGAAAATAAAATTTCTTAATGATTATTTGTGATATCATAAGACATCCACAGAAAAAATTAGAAGACTGTAAAGGTATATGAAATTAAAGATAATAAACAATTTTCTCAAGACCTTTGAGTAAATTAAACTTCCAATTTTATGTACTTGTCAGTGTGGCTATACTAATTCTGGCTTACCACTTTAGCAGAGTAGAGACTAAGGAGGACTATGTATCTTAACAACTTTTAAAAAAACATAATTATTTCCATAGCTTGCTCAAACTAAACTTGAAATAAGTCCACTAATGTATCATGATTATATACAAGGTGTAATGTTTCCCATCATTGTTATTTTTTCTGAAATCACTACATTGTTAAATAAATCTTTATCAATAACCACAAATATGCAAATTGCATTATCTTTTCAACTGGCTCATACGAGATACTTATTCTCACTGTAATGAATTTTGACACTGTGATGATCCTCAGAAATGTGGCCACGCCATTAAGCAAGTCAGCTCAATAAAGGAAACTCATAAATTCTGAGAAGTCATTGGAGATGTCACATTGGACCTTGAAGAGTAGCATTTTACCCCCACAAAGAATTACTGTGAGTGTTCCCAGCCAGAATTACCTTATTAGCAAACATGTCAGATAGGGAGATATGGGCAGAAAATTGATTACAAATTTGAAATACTATATTGGGAGAGGGGTACAGAAGGAAGAGAATGTTTGCAGAGACAAGATGGAAAACTATAAAGGGAAAAAAATGTCAGATATATTTAAAAGTGTGTCCAAGGTAAGCCATTTACTTAAGAATGTCATAGAAGTATGATGACAGCATGGTGATCAAAACTATTTCATACTTTTGCTTTGGCCGTTAAGGTCCTAAAGAACCTGTTTTCAATGTCCATCAAAAATATGCAAAATCTAATCATCTGAAAGAGTTTTGATATAAATATGAGCATACAGCTTCATAGTGCTAGGGAAAATACTTAAGAAAAATGCATGACCAACTTTATGATGATGCTTTAAAGACAGGTTAAGATATCTCCTATCATTAAGATGCATAACTAATTTATTAAGCACATCAAGTCATGCTACTAAAATGCAATTTTATGGAGATCAAGCAAACAATGCCTTTTCAGGACTAAGTTTAAAATACAAAAATTAACTTGTAGGGGTAAAGCCACTGACTACTTCCGAAGAGTCAAAGAAGCTTTCATGGTGCTATACTTTAAAGTAACTTATATTTTTTTATTTTAGTTATGTTTAGCTTAGGCAGGAGACACAAAGAGGGAGAGCACTAGAGGAAAAAGATAACTGCACAAATAAGAGGTTGGTGGTAAAGAAAATCAAAGATATGGTAATTGCGGTAATATAGAAAATATTATTCTATGATATTGGATGGGATACAATCAATTTTTAATGTTATTTAGGTCAATTTTATAGGTAGTTTCTTCATTTGCCTATGCAGTCATTTAATCAAGAAATATTTCTTGAGTTTATACTATTTTAGGGCTTATGTTGTTCTTTAAAAGATGTAACTCTTACATAGTACCAAAATCACATTTTATGATATGTATATGTTTGTTAGTCAATTTTTGTATCTCTATGTGTGTGTGATTATGTGTAAATACATATATTTATGTATAAACACAATATATTATATGTATATTAATATAATTAATATATTATATATATTAAAGAGGATATATATATAAAAACATATATGCTCTGTTTAACAGATGTACATCTTATCAAAATAAGTTTCCTTCAGAAATATGATGTACAGTATTACTCTCTTTAAAAAGTAATATATATTAAAAGTAATATATATAAAAAATATATTAAAAGTAATATATATTAAAAGCCAGGGTATTCACGACATTTAAGGAACAGCCAAAATAGATTTGTGTGTTGTACTCATATGCTCTAGAGGGTTAGAGTGATAAGTGGTTAGTATGATGCATAGATTCACATATTAAAAGTATTCAAGTATAAACTGACACAATCAAGCATTCTGTCTCTGGCTCAGTAATCACTGAAATAGTATTTGGGAAACCTAGAGTGAACCATGACAGTAATATGTCAAAAACTGGGTCACTGGAAACTGTATCTATAAACTTGAAAGATGTGTCTGTCCATTTATTTTAAACTAAATGACTTATTCTAGATTCAGATCGCAACTCTCTCCACAGTAATACTAAAATAAGGTTAACCATTGAGACCTTAAGTATCTTTGCAATGGAAAAGTAAGTGCTGCATTAGCAAACCAAAACAGTTATAGTTAAAAAAAATATTGTGCTGGAGTTTTCAAGTGCCTGCACTGCTGATTATGACAAAAATATTCTTTCATGCTTAAAAGATTTAAGTACATCTTCATACATCTAACAATACTAAGCACGCACAAACACACACACATAAACACACACACACACAAAGTTAAATAGTTTAGCCATCTGCTTTTGCAAAGGATTTTTTTCCTGAGAATGAGAGAATTTTAAATAACTTTTCATTCCATTGTTATTTGGACCACTCCGCCACTCAGTAAAGTATATATTATTTTAATTTTATTAGGCTTATAAATTAAAGATAGAAAAGTCACATTTTCATTCCTAAATGGATTTCACTGACGTATTTTTAAAATTCTATCATTATGCAACATCACATTTTAAACATCCATATTTGACTACATGTTGTGATAGTAATTAAGTAAAATCATTATGCAATATAGGAAATCCTTTTTAGAATATAGCTTTAAATGCTATGTTATTTAGAAAAATGTATGAAATTGCTTTTCTTTAGTTAGTGGTTATAAGTAGATTCTGAGATATATATATAAGTTTTTATTTGCTACTGGTAAAATATTTTATTATTTTAATCATTTTAAGTAGGTAAAGTGATTAGATAAGTAAAGCAACACAGAGTGAAGGATATCTAATCATATAACATCTTTACTCAAAATGCCATCATTCAATTTTAATATCTGTATGGGCTTACAAAAGTTATATAAACCTCATCCTGTGTGCCACAATTTCATCCTCTATAGAAATAGTGTAAGGATCTACTACATTAGATTGTTGTGGTGATTAAATAAGACAATATTTAAACTTTTAGAAAATTATATTATGTTTAATGTAAAGAAGCACTGAATTTCAGTCGAGCGCAGTGGCTCACGCCTGTAATCCCAGCATTTTGGGAGACCGAGGCGGGCGGATCAGTAAGTCAGGAGATTGAGACCATCCTGGCTAACAAGGTGAAACCCCATCTCTACTAAAAACACAAACAAAATTAGCAGGACATGGTGGCGGGTGCCTGTAGTCCCAGCTACTAGGAAGGCTGAGGCAGGAGAATGGCCTGAACCCGGGAGGCGGAAGCTTGCATTGAGCAGATTGCACCACTGCACTCCAGCCTGGGGGACACAGCTAGACGCCGTCTTAAAGAAAAAAAAAAAGAAAGAAAAACAACAACAACAACAAGAAAAAAAACGAGAAGCACTGAATTTCTTAAATCAGTAGCATTTCTATACACTAACAACAAACTATCCAAAGAAGATTAAGAAAACATTTCAGTTTGCAATATCTACAATAAAATAAAATAAAGTAAAATATTATATTTAGGAATACATTTAACTAAGGAGGTAAAAGATCTGTAAACTGAAAACTATATAATATTGACAAAAGAAGTTGAAGCCACAAATAAATGAAAGGATATCACATATTCTTCGTTGAAATAATACTATTAAAATATTCATAATACTCAAAGTGATCTAAAGATTTAATGCAATCCCTATGAACGCCCCATGATATTTTACATAAAGTTGAAAAACAATCCTAAAATTCATTACAGAACCATAAAAGACTCCAAGTAGCCAAAGCAATCTTAGACAAAATAACAAAGTTGGAGGCATCACTCTCCCTGGATTTCAAAAAAAAATTACAAAACTATAGAAACCAAAGCAACATGGTATTGACTTAAAATCAGATACATATGATAATGAAACAATACAGACAGACTAGAAATAAAATCCACATATTTACTGCCAATTGATTTTTGACTAAGATGACAAGAAAACACAATGGGGAAAGGACATTCTCTTCAATAAATGATTCTAGGAAAGCTGGAAACCCACAAGCAGAAGACTGAAATTATATCCTTATTTCACAACATATACAGAAATCAATTCAGCATGGATTAAAGATTAAATATAAGTCCTGAAACCATAAAACATTTACAAGAAAACACAGGAGAAAAGCACTATGACATTGATATTAGCAATGATATTTTAGATATGACCCGAAAAACACAGGCAACAAATTTTTTTTTAAAGGCAAATGGGATTAAGTCAAAATAAAATGCTTTTTAAGAGCAAAAAAAATTAAAACAATCAACAGAATGAAGAGACAAACTATGAAAGGTAAAATATAACAAATGCAAATTATATACTTGATAAGAGGCTAATAGGTAGTCAAACAAATCAGGAAATAAAAAAGAAAAGAAAACTAAATTGATATTTCTCCAAAGAAAACCTACAAATGGCCAACAGGTGTATGACAAAATGCTCAACATCACTAATCCTCAGAGAAAGGCTAATCCAAACCTACAATGAGGTATCATTTCACACTATTATAAATAAGAACAAAAGATAAGTGTTGGTGAGGATATGGAGAAAAGGGAACCATTGTACACTATTGCTAAGAATATAATTGATACCATCATCATGAAAAACACGATGGAGATTCCTGCAAAAGTTAAAAATAGAAGTACCATATGATCCAGCATTCTCACTTCTATGTACAAATACAAAGGAAATGAAATCATTATTTCAAAGAGATATTTGTGCTCCCATGTCCACTGCAGCTTTATTCACAAAACCCAAGATGTAGAATCAACCTATGTGTTCATCAGTGGGTAAATGGATAAGGCATATATATACAATGAGGTGTTATTCAGCATTAAAAATAAGTAAATCTTGCCATTTGTGACAACATGGATGAATCTGGAGGACTTTATGCTAAGAGAAATAAGCCAGGCATAGAAAAATAAAAAATATTGAATGACATCACTTATATGTGCAATCTAAAAAATTCGAATTCATATAAACAGAGAGCAGAATGATGGTACCAGGGGATAGGAGGGTAGGAAATAGGAGAGATGTTGAGGTCAAGTGGTATAAACTTCATTCATAAGATGAATAAGTCCTGGAGATATAATATTTAACATGTTAACTACAGTTAATAATAATGTATTTTATACTTGAAATTTGCTAAGAGAATAGACCTTAAGTTCTCAATTGTTATCACACACACACACACACACACACACACACACAAAACCAAGATAACAATTTGAGGTGATGGGTATGTTTTTCTATCTTGATTGTGGTAATCATTTCACAATATATAAATATATAAAATCATCACATTGTAGACCTTAAATATACCAATTTTATGTTCAATTGTACATTAATAGAGCTGAAAAAATTAAACACTATTTCATCATCAAAAAAGAAACAAATTATAGAAGGATATTTCAACTGTCTCTCTGAATAAGACTTGAACAACATTATCATCCAACTTGACACTATTGATGGTTTTAGAATGCAATAGTTAACCACAGCTGAACACATATTTTTTTCAAATTAATAATGAATATTTACCAAAATAGATCATACTCTGAGTGATAAAATTCTGAGGATCCTAGAAATAGAAGAAAAATTACTTAACCTGAAAAGCAAATCTATGAAAAACCTACATCTAACTTTATATTTAATGGTGAAGATTGAATACTTTACTGTCAAGATCAGGAAAAAGTCAGGAATTTCCACTATTCCCATTTCTATTATCATTGTCCAGGAAGTATTGCCTAGTGCACTAAGTCAGAAAACATAAATGTAAGCCATTAAAAATTGAAAAAATAAAACTTTCCTTATAATAAGATGACCTGACATGTAAGAAGAAAATCCAACAGAATCCACAAAAAGCCACTGGAACTAAAAAGTGTTTTGCAAGTTTTCAGGATAAAAAATCAAATACATCAAAACAGTCAAATAAAACAATAAAGCAGAATGGAGAATCTAAAAATGAAACACAAAATTACATGGTCAATTGATTTTTGATGAAGATGTGAAGGGAATTCAGTGAAGAAAGCATAGTCTTTTCAACAAATGGCACTGACTATACATATGCAAAAAAAATGAGTTTTGATCTATAACTCACAAGATATGCAAAATAACCCAAAATCATTCACAGAGCTAAACATTAAACTTAAAACTATGAAATGTCTAAAATAAGCATAGAAAAAAATTTTTGTAAATTTAGGATAGGTAAAAATTTTATAGACACAACACTAAAATAAAAACCCATAAAAATGAAATGGACTTCACCAAAATTAAGAATTTCTACTTTGAAAAACACTGTTAAGGTCAGCCACAAATGGGGGAGAAAATACATGCAAATCACATAGTTGACAACAGGATTGTTTCCAGAGCAGAAAAATAATGTTCAAAGCTTGATAATAAGAATACAAACAACCCAATTTTAAGACAGGCAAAGCTTTGAAGAGACATTGAAACAATGAAGGAATATGCACGACAAACATAGAGAAGATGCTTAACATCCTTTGTCATTAGGGAGATACAAATTGAAACCACAATGAGACATCCCTATGTATCCTACTATAATATCTAAAATTGAAATGCGTAACCACACCAGTATTGATGAAGATATGGAGCAACTGGAACTCCTGTACATTACCAGTGGGAAAGTAAAATGTCACAACTTATTTGAGACAATTTGGAACTTTACTAAAAAGTTAAACATATACCAACCAAATGAACTCATCATTCCATTCCTAGGTATTTACCCAAAATTTAAAAACATATGTTCCTATACAGACTTGAGTGCAAATGTTCATAGCAACTCTATTTGTAACAGCCAAAAGCTGAAAACAACAAAACTGTCCATGAACGTGTGAGTGGATAAACAAATCATAATATAGCCATGCAATGAAATAGTATAAATTTATAATGAGCAATGAACTATCAATATTCATAGAAAAATATGGATAAATCCCCAAATATGTATGCTCAGTTAAAGAAACAAGACCAGAAATGCAATGTAGATTGTATGAGTCTGTTTATATAAGCCTGTATAAAATGCAAACTAATATAGTGACCAGAAAAAACCAATGTTTTCCTGGGGATGGAGTTGCAGTCAGGAAGTGTGGGTGAGAGGAATTACAGAGAAAAAAGGGAGCTTTGGGGGACTGATGATTACTTTGTGTTTACAATTTTTATATATGTCAGTATTTATCAAAATGTACAATTTAAATTTGTGGAAGTTAGTGTATGTCAATCATACAACAAATATTTTAAAATGCCTGTGTAAATTATTTTTCTTATCTCAGTTAGTCATTTATGTTTATCATAAAAATATTAAGTTAGATAGAGTTAAAAAACACGAACTTTACCATTATCTTTATACCAGGCAGTATGATATGGGAGAAAACATAATGGGAAAAAACAGTTTGGAGATTTGGGTTATAGTTTTGATATTGTAATGACTGACTTACCAACAGTCTAACCCCTTAAGCCTTTAACTTACTCAATTATAAAGTGAAAGGGTTGTACAAGGTCATTGGTCCTCATTCTTGTTTGGAGTCATGCAACATTATATAGTATTAGTATTTTAGGCTAGGTGCTTGAAAGGATTGAAGGATGCCCAGTAGAATGTTTTGCAGATCAACAACAATTACAGCATGATCCTAACCTTATACCAATACCTCAGCATATTGTTTAAATGACTGAGACTTAAGTTGCCATTTCCTTGGGTTTTTTACTGTACCGTTTGCCCTTACACGGTGCTCATATATACAAAAGGCAACGTTCTCATATGTCCCAGAAAATGAGATCTTTCCTTGGAATTGGCTTGACCTCACCATTATATTTACAACTTGCTGTCAGGATTTGTAACCAGTGTTACAATATACTACACAACCCACTTAAAGTTGTTCCAATAATATTGTATGTAGACAGCATTAGGAAAATTATAATGTACATTGCTGAAAATGAGACAACATTCCTGTGAAGCAGTTAAGCCTACTTTGAAAGCATGATTTTTAAATCTATAAAATGGGAAAAATCATATCTATTATTCTGGCTTATTGTGTTAAAGAGATAATGACTATATGTTATGAGTCATAACTGACGTACAATAAATATAAATTATGTTCACCTGGTGGACACTCGTAGTTTTATGTCCTTGGCCATTATTGAAAATACAAATATAATTCTGAAAGATTTCAGTCAGTTCTTGCTTAGAGCTCCTTTTCCTGTTCCTACTGCATTTTAGTTTGAGGAAATAGTTTATTTCTTGATTAAGTTATGGCAAACATTTCTAAGAACTCCAGCCATATCTTTATGCTTACAAAAATTTTGATAAATATAGAGTCTATTAAAGGAGGATGAGGACATGCTTTTACATTATGGAAATAAAATTCTACCTCTTTTCTTCAGAAATAAATGAAAGGTTGCATATTTTTAGTGAATAGAGATTGGTATTATTTTCTAAGTCAAAATTTTGAATTTTGGGCCAAACTCAAGGAATTCTTTTTTTATAGGGGGTTAAAATTAAATTTAAAATCATGTTTGTGTCTCTCTGTCAATGTAATATGTTTTATGCTTTTTGGAAGTTTTTAATGAGGATTTTTTTTTTGGATGATAAAAAAGAGAGAATTTTAGTATTCTGGGAAAATTCTCTCAAATCGAATATTCCACATCCAATTATAGCTTCGGATTCCAAGTATGGAGCTGTAGAATTTCCAATGAGAATGTATGTTCTTCTAGTCTCCTATATGTCTTCTTCTAGTTCATCCTATTTGTGTTAAAAATGTTGACACCTGTTTTAATAAATGCCTTTTAGAAAAATTTTAATATACTTATGAGACATCTATCTTTTCAGTAAAGTTTGTTATATAATACAAAAAAAGGTTTTGTCTGTATAGTGACATCTTATAGACTACAAGAAATCTCTGCCTCCTTAATTTGTTAATACAATTACATTTACAAATTTGTGTCCTATTAAACTAATTTGCACCTTTACCATTGTGAAAATATTCTAAAAGCAATTAAGTCTTCTCTGTAATTGAACTTCCTCAGTTTTGTTGTTGTTGTTGTTGTATTTTACTTTGTTTTGTTTTTTCCTCCAAGTATCTCTCATCAACTCTTAATCATACTTTTAAGGACAAAAAAACATTATGAAACTTGAATCTAACTGAGTTGGGTTGTTTTTGTTGTGGCTTTTTTGTTTGTTTCATTTGTCTTTTCTTAGTTTTATGCCTTTTTTTCTATTACTCTCTTTTTGATCCAATATCAATTACAGTTGGCCTTCTGTATTCTTGGATTCCACATCCATGGATTCAACCAACCTCAGGTTGAAAATATTTTTTAAGAAATAATAAAAATAGCCACACAACAATAAAAATATACAAATAGAAAACATTATATAACAACTATTCACATAGGATTTACATTGATTTAGGTATTATAAGTAATCTAGAGATTATCTAAAGGGAGGCTGTGCATAGGTTATATGCAATTACAATGATACCATTCTACATAAGGAGCTTGATCATTTGCAGATTTTGATATCCACCTGGTTCTCAGAACCAATTATTCCTGCTGGGACAGGAATTCCAAGGGACAACTATATTCTAACCTTCTTCATTCTCATTGGATTGCTCCAATACAGGAAGTGGAAGTTATCTTTTAATGAAAAACAAATCTTCAACAGAATACAAAAGCATTTGACACTGAAGAAAAAATAATTCCAAAGAGAAAGTTTTCTTTGATAAGGAGTTTTCCTGATGGGACAATAATAGCCAAAGATTTTTGGAAAGTGAAGTTTCTTAAGTATGCTAGGTAGTATCTTCAAAAATAATATAAATTAAGTAACTGAAAACAGGGAAAACAACAATTGGCTGTCAAAAGCCCAGGCAGTGACATAGGTTGAGCTGATTTACTTCCACTCAGAAGTGTGTGTGGTCCATGATTACTGCTCCTCAAACACCAAAATCCCTTCTCTTCATAGTACCTTGTCTCTGGAACTACCTCTCTTCGGGCCTCCATCTGGCCTCACTTTGACTACTTCAACAGCCTTTTAATTTGGCTCACTGTTCTCAACTGAAATCCTCTTCTTCATTCATGTCCAGTGGTTATAATTCAGCCTAAAACATTTTAATGGCTTCCCTTCAGTAAGTGAATACCTGCTAACTATTCACAATGAAACTCAGACACAAAATATTTATGGACCTTGCATAAAACTTCTTGAAAGTAAAAGTCCAAAAGGAACAGACCACTCTCTCTGTACAAAGGCAAAAACTTAGAGGTGTTTGTTTTTTTGTTTCCAGGTCTGTCTCCCTCTATTATACTGTAAGTTCCTCAAGAACAAAAACTGTATCTTATTTAAACTTTGTTTAAATAAATATTTAATTATTTGTTTAAATAAATAAATAACTGTTTCATTAAGTGTTGTTTAAATAAGTGTTTGGCTCCAAATTAAGGATGCCACCAAGTAGGTAATTTGAAGTAATTATTTATAAAAGCCAATAAACAGCATAATGGTTAAGAGAGATTGGTGATTCTGTAAAAAGTAGGATTCAATCTCAGTTCTGCCACTTTCTAGTAGCAGGGTAATATTGGAAAAATTATTCAGTCTCTCTAAGTCTCAATTTTATCTGAAAAATTCAGCTAGTAAAAACACCTAGTCAGGGTGATTATTATGGAATTATATTAGTCAATGATCTAAAGCCTTTAACATGATAATCACTTGAAAATAAGCACTCAATGAATGTTAAATTATAGTATTTTATTTGTATCTCCAAACCAGGTAAAATAATTGAATATAATTAAATTTTCATTCATGTTGGGTGGATGAGACAGCATCCTTCTTAGTATGGAAAAAAGTGACACAGTCTAGGTTCATGACATACTCTTTTGTATACACATAGCACTGATAACCCAGCTTTCCTTGGGCCCAAGTTTTCGTATAGTCATAGGTAAGTTTACATTTCTTATTAGTGTGGTTTTACTATGATCATTCTATATCATTCACTTCCAAGGCTATACTATACTTAAAGGGTTTCTAAGGTTTCATTTGTTCAGATAAATTTTGGGGGTCAATTTTAAGCCTCGCTTCAATTTTCTGTATCCCCTCTTTGTATTAATTCCCGATAGTAAAACTGGATTCTTTCATCCATCACTGCATTATTTTTCCATAACATATGTACACATTAATTTGAGTGTTCATTCAAGTTGCAGCACTTTAATTTGGAGGAAGAAAATTAAGGGAAGAGATGCTTTTCCATCCTTGGTTGGATATTTTCCTGTCCCCTACCCCTGTTCTAAACACACAAACCAACCCACTCACGCTTCATCTTAGAAAACAGAAATAAGAGAATGTGAAAATAATTTTTTTCTAACATATTTTGATGTATACGGTACTTGGAGCAAAAATTAAATAATGTAAGGTCTCACTCAACTGTCAGTGGTCCCTTTTCACATATTATTGTTTAGTAGTACTTCAGTCTAGTTTAGATTAAAATTTTCTGAATGAAAAACTTAGTGAAGTGTTTTTATTAATGAAGCATCATTTTAAAAAGAATTTAAGCCTCTGAAAATTATAATGTGTTTATAAATATTTTGTAATAATATATGATATATAAGGTGTTTAGAAACACACATATATACTTCTACATGATCCAGTTGCTTTTCAACATTTTTAAAACTTAAAGATATAATCAACATGATAAATAAAAACATTCATACTTCATAGGTATTTTCACATTTGAAAAATTGAGCACTTCAAATAAAGCATTGTGTAAATCCTAAAACATTTTTAACGTTTGCTTTTTCCACTTAAAATAGGATTTGTGTTTTTCTAAAAGATAAAAAGTAAAATGTGATAACAATAATTAAAATGTTCTTTAATAGTAATGACTTTGCAATGAAATGAGTGTATTTATTTGAAGAATTATCATTGATAATTGAGATTTTAAAACAAACTGAGTCTCACTACACTGTTAATTCAAGGAATAAGGCAAAAACTACTTTCCCATTAAATAAAATAAGGAATTATCGTATTAGCCTTGTATGCATCCCATTAAGGTGGTATGTTTATATAACACACACACACACACACACATATATAACATATATATAACACAAACATACATGTTTGTGCCCTAAAAGAAGTATGACTGTGAATTAAAGAAGTACGTTTCGAAACAATACCTATTACTATTTGAATACATAACAATTTTAAATATCTTGTAATGCTCCATGCATTCTATGTGTACAGAAATAGCTGCAACACAAAAAAAGTCAGCTATCAAACACGTAACACAAAATTTCAGGTATAACTGGTGGTATGATTTTATAACACAAACATATCAATTTGTGTGTGTGTATATGTGTTTTATATATATATGTATGTCTTTTACGTAAATATATATTCATTTACCTAAATAATATGTTGATATCATCTTCTAACAGAAATATGCCAATCCACTCTAAAAGTAATCACCTAAATAACTGTGTCATAGGTATGTACAATTTAGAGAATGGAGAACGAATTATAAAAGCTAAACAAAAGCTAATTGATTTAATAGGGAAATTACTTTAAAAGAAACAAAGGAAATGAGGAATGGAAAATAATTTTTAAAAAGTAATAGATATAGAATTTTTTAAATTTTCGTAGGTACATAGTAGGTGTACGTATTATAGGGTACATTAGATGTTTTGGTAAAGGCATACAATGTGAAATAATCACATTTTGTGGCATCTAAAAATCAAAACAATTGAAGTCATGGACATAGAGATTAGAAGACAAATCTGAAAAGGAATTGCAAAAGGAAAAAATGTGCAGACTAAATATAGAAAAAATAAAAATAGTTTTAGCTCTCTGTACAAACTCTGAAAGGCAGTGAAAATCTACCACTGTGGAATGACTACAGTGAACATTAATATATTATACAGTTTCAAATAGCTAGAGAGTATATATTGAATGCTCTCAACACAAATAAATTATGAATGCTTGAGATGTTGGATATGCTAAGCATCCTGATCTGATTACCATAACATTATATAGAGCATAGTAAAATTAATTGCACATTATATATAGTGCAATTACTTTTGCACCTACTTAATATATCTATATATATATATAAACATTAGTATGCACCCCCCAAATATGTGCAATTATTATATGTCAATCTAAAATATATATATTATTATTAAATACAAAAAAGGGTTTCTGAGAATCTCAGCTTCTGCCTGTATAGGAGCATTCTTTTATTTATGTTTTCTACTCCCCAGTAGATGTATATAAATGAAATTTACAATTCTGTTTGTTTATTACCACATTTATAAGTCAGGATTTACGCAAACATGTTAGATGCTTTTCACATTGGTGGAAATGGGTAGAAAATTGAACTGACCTCTGTATTAACATCTCACATTCTCATTTTTTCTCCTGGCACCTAATTTAATAGCAAGACTAAATACAAGAACATGTCAAGTAGGATTTTCAAACAAATGAGATCATGTTGCTTTATGAACTGCAAATAAACATTTAATTGCATAATGTTAAAAGGAAAGATAATTAGAGGAATGCAACTTCTTCTTCAATTAAAATTTTGAGAGAACTACTAAGAAAGTGCCAACATCATCTACAATTCTACTAGTTTTTTATTGCTACTGGTATATAATTGTGAATTATAACTCTATATAATTAATTTGTAATGAGTTCCATAATATCAATAAAAAATTGAGGCAATCTGGTGAAAAATTCATATCAGAAATCTGTTATTTTTCAGTTTTGTCATATATGTAAGCCCATTTCCAAATAGTCTCTAATAAATTCAATTACGAATGTTAATTACATAACATCTTCTTGAGTTTGTACTTGTTCTCTCTGCCTGAATTTTTTATTTTTAATGTCACTCTCCATTCTTTGCCTATGAGATATTCCTAGTTATCTTTTAAAACTCTGCCCAGGAATCTCAACTTTTATGAATCACTTGCTTTGATACCTGTATTAGTCTATTCTCAGACTGCTATAAAAACATATCTGAAATGGAGTAATTTATGAAGAGGTTTAATTGACTCAGAGTTCCACAGGCTATACAGGAAGCATGGCTGGTTTGCCTCAGGGAACTTTCAGTTATGGTGGAAGGCAAAGCTGAAGCTGGCATATCTTCACATGGAAGAGCAAGAGAGAGAGAGAGCAAAGAGGGAAATGCTACACACTTTTAAACAACCAGATCTCCTGAGAACTTACTGTCACAAGAACACCAAGGGGGAAATCTGCCCCTGCCCCCGTGATCCAATCACCTCCCACCAGGTCCTTCCCCTAACATCGGGAATAACAATTCAGCACAAGATTTGGGTGGGGACACAGAGTCAAACCTCTCATACTGTCTTATGAGAACGAGACATTTTTCTATATAGTTGCTATCGTTTATAAATCCTCCTGTTTTTTAATTATTCTTTTTAATATTTATGTGCTTATATTTCTAGCTCCCCAATAGAACATAAGCTGCTTGAGATTAATGAATTTGTCTTTTTTGTCTTTGATTCTCTCAATGCTGGGATATGCTATTGAATGGAGTTGAACCTAAATGATGTATTACCTTTTTTTTTGAAGATTTTTGGAAGTCTTAAAAGTCACTTGAAATATTAGCAGGCATTATATTGTTTTGCCATCAGAAGAAAATAGTTAACATATATTGGCCTAATACTTCCAGTCTACTCTAAAGTGGGTTGAGCCAAAATTTAATATACCTACTCAAAATCCTTCTGGTGTGGAAGACTAGAGTTTTATATCTAACATTAAAGAGAACAGTATTTCTCTTAACTGAACTGACATGGTGTGAAGCCTTTATTTGAATTGGGGTTAGGACAGGAAAAGAACGGTAGTAAAAATCCTCTTAGAATACTGTGGGGTTGAGTTTTTACTAAGAGAAAGGGCAAGATGAAAGCAGTTTTAACCAGAAGTGTGCTATTTCCACTATCTTTCTCATTCTTTTGGTTTTTGCTATGACACACTTGATTCTTAATTTACTCATCACAGATTATAACATACATGATAGAATAGGAAGGAATATTGGAAATGAGAGGAAAATTATATGCTCTACAATTTAGAAAAGGGTATTTTAAGAATGTTTGAGAATAGAGTAAGGTTGAGTCTCTGAAAGTGACTTAGCATATTAAAAGGGAGGGGAAAGAGTCATTTCAATGGAAGAGAATTAGAGAAAAAGAGCAAATGAATAAAAAAAGTTTAAAGGAAAAGGGAAAAAAGGAAGCAGAGAGATGGAAAGATAAGATTCTTAAGATGGGGAATGGTGACAGCAAAATCCCTAGGCATCAATGATTCTAACTTCAGTATCCCACTTACAACCACACAAGAAATACAGGCAATTGAGAGTTAAATATCTATTAAAATAAGTAGCGGCAGGAGGCTTAAATCCCAATATTCTTGACCTTTTAATATAAGATTCTCTACACAAAAAGAAGCTGTGAGAAAACACCATAAGAAGATAAAAAACATCAGTACAGAAGTGAATAAACAGTACCCTTCAGTTTATTTTTGTAAATCACTATTGACGATTTCAGTGAACTGGATTTGATACCTCAGGATTGAATATACAGATTTATCTGAAACTCTTGACTTCACTAACATAAGAATTGAGACTCACTGTTTTTAAACTTCTCAGAGACAGTGGAATTCTGAGTTTATTTTTTAAATGTTTGCCCAAAAGTTGTCTGAATGATGAAAAGTAGGGCCTAATTTAGTTGAATTATTATCATAATAAATATGGTAGTTCAAAAAATGTCAGTCAAAACTGTGCTGATATACCTATAGGAGGAGTGGTTTTATCATTAATGGCACATACTAGATACAAGTGATTTTACAGGCAAGAGGCCTTAAAGAAAATTCCCAATACATAAGAGCAAAATCCTTCCTTTGAGAGGATAATCCACACTTCCTAGATGGATAATAATTTCTGAAACAGAAATTAAATAACTGAATCTCCATTCGTTTCAAATAAAAATGTTACACTAAGTAGTTACTATATTTTAGGACTTTTTAAACTTTCAATTTAAAAGCATCATGCCATCAAGAAGCATGTAATGATAGCATTTGACAATGATAGTGATAATATAAAACTTCAAACTATTTTGATAAGTTATTCAATGCTTTACTTTATAATGTTATGCATTTATTTCTGTCTCTTGTATAAACAGGACTTTTGTGGAAATTGAAATAAATATCTATGCAAATCTGAACCAGGGACAATTGTGTCCTTCACAGTAAGAAAGCACCTATTTCTTCTGGTCACATGGCCCTCCATAGAAAAGGGAACATCACAATACAGTTGAGTAGCCACATGTACCCATGTACCTGTATAACAAGTCTCATTGGTTTTCTTGCTTATTTTTAACATTTCAGTAATACATTGATACTGATTTAGGGGTGTCTTATAGAAAGCAATTTTTTTAACAAGATCACTTAACAATTTAACACATATTATAAAAGAATAACTACTTTAGGAATATGTTTTGGTTACGGAGTCCCTTAAATTACAAACTAGAGGAAATCATCTCCATAAATAGCAAGCCATTTTTTTATCCTTAACCAATTCTGCTTGAGTTGTCAGAGAACAAAAACAAAAAAATATTTTTAAATAGTGACCTTTATCACAAATTGAGAACACTAACTTTATTCTCAAGGCAAAACATATTTTTGCTTCCAGCAAAGAGCCACTGGAAAAAAAATCAACAGCCACAGAAAAAAAAATAAAAAAATAAAAAAATAAAAATAAAAATAAAAAAATTCCTTTTTATACTAAATGTTTAAGTGATAGCAAAGAATGAAAGGCAGTTAATTCTCTCCTACTATTTACTTATCTCCCCTCAATAGATAAGAATAGTCAGCAATCCTGCTTGAGTAGCATACAATTAAAGGTTAAGCTTTCTCCTTGGGAGACTGATGTGCAGGCAACTACAGTCTTTGACATCAACCATAAGCACACTTCTATTTTAGTGATGTGAGAATAGTAAATTGTAATTGTATAATGCTATTTATTGATCTTTCTAGAAAGAAAACAAAAACATGTTTGCTTTGTGTTTTTAAATCCCTGGCCAGGTGCCCTAAAAGAAGTATGACTGTGAATTAAAGAAGTACGTTTCGAAACAATACCTATTACTATTTGAATACATAACAATTTTAAATATCTTGTAATGCTCCATGCATTCTATGTGTACAGAAATAGCTGCAACACAAAAAAAGTCAGCTATCAAAGACATAACACAAAATTTCAAGTATAACTGGTGGTATGATTTTAAAAGTCCAGAAAGTTGCATTAGACACTTCTAGGCTGATGAAGATCTCCCTTAGGAAAAGTACTTATGCATGTCCTACTAACTTAGCAGAAAATGCTCTCCTTGGAAAACAATCACTGTGTAAATGTCTTCTAATATATTAAAAAAGATGAAATGATTATTAGCTCACAGTCTATATTTGTAACCATATGCCAGATTTAAACAACAACAACAACAAAAAACCCTGTAATCTACAATGATTTAAGAGATCAGGAAGAAAATGAAAGTATAATTAGGGTACACTTAGGTTTTATTTGTTAGAAAAAAAAAATACATTTTATTACCAATTCTCATTAAAAATCCACACTTGTACAGAAAGTAGCTATATTATTATCTATACTGAAATTATCTGAGTTCTTATGAAAAGGATATCGAGAAAGTATATTGAAGTGTTCCTCCTTTCAAGTTTTTTAGATTTTTTGGCTAGAAAAAATGGCAAACACAATACGTCCTCAGTTAACATTGTCAGTAGGTTCTTAGAAACTGCGACTTAAGCAAAACAGTGTATAAAAAGACCATGTTTTTCTCAACATTACAAGAAAATGATGTTATTCAAGAACCTGCTGTATGTCCTTTTGCTTGAAGTCACAGCTTCTGAGAACCTATCAATTATGTTAAGGACTTACCATGTGACATTCTTATGATACAAGTTGACAAGTTTAATGGGTATATTTGATGTTTCATAAGTATACCTGATTAAATTTTTTACTTTAAACACTTATTCTTTGATTACTCAGTTAAAAAACACATGTGAAAAAAAAGTTATTTAAATATATGATTGTATATACTATTTATATAAAAATTTAAAAATTAAAACAGAGAGAAATTTATGGAAAAATAAATGCATGGTAAAATAGATACATATGAGGAAGAAGGGAGGAAAATAGGTTAGTGCTATATACATGAAGCTTCAAATGTCTTTTATGTAACTTTTTTCTAAAGAGATCTAAAAATGTCAAAATAGTAATAACAATAAACCAATTAGTTTGCATTTTCCCCCACATTATTCTCTACTATTTTTAAATATTATATACTTTTTGAAAAAGGAAAACAGTGAAGTAAATGCCCAATTTTACTAAATCCAGTAAAAAACCTTCAGGAGATATATTTCAAATTCAAAGAATTTAGACTTTCAGAATGAGTCCTGAGTTAAATGCCTTCATCAAAAATATAGGAAAATCACAAATCTACAACCTAACATCACAATTCTAACAGTTATATATTTTATAACTATATTTACATTAAAGTGTGAGCAAGACAGAAAAGAAGATAACAGCAGTTAAGTGTAAAAATTATTTGAGAACAAAAATTGTATCAGTATCAGAAATAACAATTGTAAGAATCAGTTCCCTTCCATTACAGATGGATACGTTTTATTTCATCACCCAAAGTTCTGTGTGGAACATTTATTCAAATATCCAGCACTGTGTGCATGAAATTTAGAAAGGGAGAAGTAAAGAGAGGCTGGATAAACTTTCTGAAGAACTGAAGCATTGAAGGGTTCACGAATTCCCTCTGCAAATTTAACTTATGAGTATTTAACCAGCAAACATGTTTCCACCAGTGCTTCTTGTCCCTGGAAGAATATCTGCTGACCCCATTATCTTTATCACACAGTATTTGCCTTCTCAATATCTGTATCACTATATCACATCACATATACATTGAGTGACTTTTCTGGTTTGGGCTAATTTTTTTGTCGTTCAAACTATTATAAGATGGTCAGCGCTTTCTAGGCCCTGAAGCATATATTAGTCAGAATTCTTCAGAGAAACAGAACCAAAAAGTCGCATATATGTATATAGTGAGATTTATTTTAAGGAATGGGCTCATGCAGTTGTGGAGGCTGGAAATTCAGGGTGCAGGGCAGGCCAGCAGGCTGGAGACCCAGGGAAGAGAGACAGTTTGAATCCAAAGGCAGGCTCCTGGCAGAGTTCTCTCTTCTTCCATGGAGGTCAGATTTCTTCTACTAAAACCTTCACCTGATTGGATGAGACTCACTCCATACTATAGAAGGTCATCTGCTTTACTGTAAGTCTACTTACAAATGTTAATCTCATCTATCAAAATACCTTCACAGAAACATCTAGAGTAATGCTTTACTAAATATTTGGGTATCTTGACATAGCCAGGCTTGATATATAAAATTAGCCATCACAAGTAAATACATATTTCAATTACAACAGAATAAAATTTTGGGTAGACAGATGTATGTATACCTGTTTTTAGGCAAAGAAAACTCAAAGTTCAAAGAAAGATAATAGAAAGAAAAGGAGAGAATATGCTAATTGGCATAGGTAACCAACTGAAAACTAAGACTCTGAAAAGCAACATAATAAGACGTTTATATTTCTATACTTATGCAGTAGTACTTTTCACTCTAAAGTTGTCCAATTAAATATTGAAGGTAGATTGCAAACAAAGTGGTTATGGATGGTTTACATATTGCCAGGCATTTTTCACTACATTAATTATGTTATGCTAGTATATAACACACTTCAGGGTGTTAAGGTCTTAGTGGATATATCATGTGGACTTTGGCATATGTATTTGTATATTAAATTATTTATAACAATTATATACTTACATATTTGAATATTAATTTATTTAAAACACTTATAAATGTTTCCATTTTTATACTTGCATCACAATGATCTTCATACTTCTTACAACCTATAAATTTTAAGTTATTGCTTTACCTCTTTTGCTATAAGGGTTAAAAATAGTATACTGTATTAAATTAGGTAATGTATGCATGATGATCATTTTTTAAATAGAAAATGTTTCAAAGATAACTTTTCATCAGACATTTGCTTAAAAAATAATGATACTGAAATAAAAAGTGCTTCAGTTCTAAAACCAAGTCTGAGACCATAGGACTTAAACAACTTGCATTCATCTCTTACTGTGGGATCATTACCTGCCCAGAGCATGGAAGAATGAAGTCTCTGCCTATATGCTTTTAGGACATTTTATTTATATTTCTGCCATAACCCTTATCACATGGATTTTTTTTTCTTAGCTATTTTCCCAATAGATTTTGAACTTTGACACCTTTAAATTTCCAAAACACTGGACACAGCACTTTTTACATGTAGTAACTTCTTAATAAATATTGGATGAGTGAATAAAGCAATAAGAAAAATGACAATTATCTTTATCTGCTACTACCCATGTTCCATAGACAAGTAAAAATTAAGATTGATATATGAAACCCAGAAGTGATTCCATCTAGAATTTTAAATGTGTTGTTGTTCGTATCACGAACATATTATAAAGGGAATTTTAACAAACAAATGAAACAGAATACAAAACAAACACAAAAAACGGTGGCATCCTAGGCCACCCCTTGTGAGGTTGCTTCTCAAGGGACTCCTTGTACCACTGTGACTCCTAAGAGCAGGTTAAAATTTACTATTAAAGACTAATTCCTAAATTGTACAGATAAGCTTCCTGAAAAAGAAAATATTTATATGAAAAGATGAAGGTCACAGACTTAAATATTTATGTGAAATGACCAAGGTCATAAACTTAATTCAGTGGCTGAACCCAGGCCTAGAACTAGGATCATCTGATTCACAGTCTCTTTTTGTTGTCACCATGTCTATCATAGAGACTAATCATTTTTGCAAAATTTAGCTTCCCTATTTATTTTTGGAATTAAATTAAATTAATTTTAAGGTACAAAACATTTCATTCTTATTTTAGGTAAAAAAAGACATGACCATTTTTCAGCCAGGAGTACTTTTCAGCATAGTTCAAATGTATCAGTTGTGTTGAAAGAAAAGTCCTTCAGGCTATTCTAAATGCACAGTTCATGACTGATTTCATCACTTCCCTTTATGTCATAACCTCATACTGAAAAATAACTTCATTTATTCTAGGTGCTGAAATTATTTGCAAAAAAAAAAGTATTACAATGGCAGAAATTATTTTTCATTTCAAAGCACTGAAAATTTGTACTAAAGAAATTTCTTTAAGGGGGAAGGTACAAGAGTACTACACAAATCCCGGTATACAGACTGGCATAGATTCATCACAATTACATTCTGAAGACACTTTCTCTTTGCTCTCTGCTTGTTATGCTTGCATGCCTTTTCTCTTGGAGGCAAATGCCACATTTTTTAAAAAGTCTCAGCTGAAGATTGTTATCAATCTTGAATTCACAAGCTACACATATAATGTTCCTAGCCCACAGGTGATGCTCTACAATTACTTGTGGAATATAACTTTAAATAAATTATAATGAGTAAGCTATTGCTAAATTATACCCTTCCTGAGGATGAGACATCCCTTAATCAAGTCAGCTAAACACTTAGCCTTTCTTGTGTATGTAGATGAAGCCTACATCTTTCAATGCACATAAAAGTAATATATTTTCTCTTCTTATATATTTATTCATTCATTCTATGCATATTTACTATGTATAATTACTATGCAAGGTATAGAGCCAAATGACTCAGACATAAACTTTGCCTTTAAGTTCCTTACAATCTAACACATAAACATAAATAACTCAATGGAAAATGTGAAAAGTGCTATAAAAACAGCATAACTAATGTAGCACAGGAATTCTTTGATGAGAAGGCAGTTATTTTTTCATATGGGTAAGGAAAAGGCACAAGGTTTAAGCCAATTGAACTTGGTTTTAAAGAACAGTCTGAAATTGAGGTGACAGTAAACATAGAGAACAAAAAATTACAAACAGAAAAAACAAAGTGACCGAAAAAGTGACCTGAAGGTAAGAAAACCTAGAATATATAGAAACTATAACAAGAAGCTCATGCCAGTTGTAAGGAATGTTGAAAATGAGCCTAGAAGATAAGTTGAAGAGAGAAAGATACACATACACATATAAATAAATGTGTGAGAGTGTGTGTAAAGAGAAAGATAATTATTTAAGAATTTTAGGCACAAATATTTCATAACATACCTGTTACTTAAAAAGAAAAATGCATGTGTGTCTAATTTAGATAAGAAGGGGATACAGGAAGCAGGATGACTGGTACTTGTTATCATAACATAGTTAAGTTGTTATCATAACATGCCAGGACAGAAGTTAAGGAGAAATGGAACCTCTGTTCCCTACTAATATACAGTAGTTTGTATATTGCTGTAATTTACATATCGCTTATTATTCCAAACGTAAGGCATAACGGCATAACTGTCATATCATATAGATCGCAAAAATGATATGTAGATTAGATCTTTTGCTTTAAAGCCACACCTAATACATATCTTTTCTTTTTCATTATGTAGGTTGATATTGAGACCTTTTCCCCTGAGTTCTGTATCCTCTACACTACCTAGTGTATGCAGTGATCACCAATACTGTAGGTTTGAATTTAGTAGAAAAAGATAGTTCCTAACCACCAAACTTGACTAGTCTGTCACGTATCAAATCTTACTTTTAAAAGGGATTTCAAACTCATATATAAACAATTCAATATTTTTTTCTGTACAGAATTGGCTGTTAATGTCAAATTTTTCATGGGAGTGCATTTTCACATTCTACTAGAGCTACAAGATCCTAAAGGAATAATGGAAGAAAATTAGAAAATTTGGTTCCAAATACATATTGTATAATATTTCATATAAGCCTCTTATGTGAGTTTATTTTACATTATTTATAATTTTCCCCTACTCATTTCCAAAAATGCTAGAGGTTTTTTTTTTTTTTTTTTTTTTTTTTTCTGGGAAAGCTGCCAAAAAAGTTCATTTTATTGCTTCCATTGAGAAACACCTTTAGCACTTTAGAGAGAAAGCTTTTCACTGAAATATAATTTAGCAACTCGGAAAGATGGGAGAAAGTTCTAAATTTTTGACATATCATCCACCAACTGATATAACCCATTTCCAAATATATGAAATAAGCAACCTAAGTAAAAGATATAACCTTTGCAAACTGCGCATTATAAAACGCAACAAGTGGCAGCAGTTTGTCTTTTGTAAAAGAGAAAAATCGCTGTAATTAATCAATCAAATCGCAGGCAGCAATAAGATCATACAATTTACTATTGCACACTTTCTAGTATGAAAGTGTGACCTAACGTTTATGAGGCACTGTCCCTCCACAAGCATAACAAAATTCACCTGAGGTGTATTCTTGAGTTGCATGAGAATGCATTTAGCTCTTCCCCTCTCTCCTACCTCACTTCCCACCATTCCGGTACTGCTTTCCAAACCCTACCTAGACACAATGGTCTCCCTCATTTCCTTGAGCACATTCTCCTCTGCATTTCAGAGCATTCTTCCATGTTTCTATTCTCTCTCACCGGAACGCTCTTCCTGTGCAGTTTCCCTCTCTCTCACACCTCATTCTTCTGATGTCTGATCCAGTAACATTTCCTCAAGGACATCTCCCCAGGCCCAACACTAAGTCTACATTATATGCCCTCCTGATGGTGTACTTCTCCTTCTCACATTCTTCGCAGTTGTAATTCACATAATTGATACTCTGGTGGGTTGTTCGAGGTACACAGGAGTATCAGAAAATAAGATTTTCTCTGAATATAAGAATCCTGGAATGTAAGTTTCACAAGAACACGGAAATGTCTCTATTATTCACCTGGCTCTTAGTAACTGAGTAGTGTTCTGGCCATAAACCTCAACAAATACTTGCTCAATAAATGCATTAAAACATTATTCCAAATGAAAAAGGAATAAAATTAGAAGTATCTTTTTATTTCACATAAATTCTAGTGCGTTTCAAAGATATGGGCTCTATTAGGATTTTTCTATTTTAACATAGTTTTAATGAATAGAAATTTAAAGTAGTGCTATATAAAAATAGTACCAATTTTCATTCCATAATCATGAAATTGTAAAACATTAATGGCTAGACATACAGTAGAATATTAAGCAATTAGGAAAACAATTACATGACAGTTAAAAATCAACCTCTTAGAAATGATTTTGTTTTAATATGCTAGTTCGGTTTTATCTGAGTTTTTGGGACAACATAATATGTGAATAATTTGAAAGTAATCCAGAGACATTGCAGGGGTGCAGATTTGATGTGAATGTTCCATGCCATACAGAAACCACTGTGTTTGCAAATACATAGCATTCACATAACATTTTTTAGAGGTTTTTAAAGGTAATAATTTTAGTTATATTTATGCTTCATTTGATCAATAAAACTATTTATATGGAGAATCACAAGATTTTTAAAGTTGAAAAAATTTATATAAGGAAACTTGTAAGATACTAGCCAAATTTATCCTTATGCATAATGCTCATTTCCATATAGTTAAGTACTTTTCTCTGTATTCTTTGCTGATCAAGTAACGAATAATTAATAGAGTTATTAATCCAGGTGACCAATAAGTGGAAAGAACATATAAATCTAATTATTTGTCATTGTTTTAATGTGGGAGAGAAAAACACATTTATGACTTAGACACTCAAATTTTGTAAGTAATAACAGAGCAAACAATGTGTTATTATTTATTATTCATATTTCTCTAAAAAGTCAATTATCTATATGTCATGTATTATTATGACATAGTACTGTTTATTTAAAACTAAGAGGCATTTTTGGAGAAATCTAATTATGTTTTGGCTGTGGCCAAAGTGTACATGCTGTGGTTTAGTGCACACATATTTGCAATTATAGTCAGTGTTGTAATATTGTCTTTGAGCCATAATCACTATTTTGATTTCAGTAAGAAAGAAACAGTCAGTGGTCTTAATTTTTTAAGGACAGTATAATTTAGCTTTATTAAGTCATATATTTTAAAAATCTCAAACACAGCTTAAATATTTTCTACTTGTAAAACACATTAAAATTTGAGAGGAAAAGTTAAAGGTAAGCTGCAAAATTTAATTTCTGGATGATAAAAGCCTTTCACAAACACTAGGTAACTCTCTTCAACAAGGCACACTCCTAGGTAATATTACTCATCTTTTTATATCCTCTAATATAGTATATAGAAATTTTAAAACATAAATGAAAGAAATCCATGTCTTTACAGTAACTTTATATGCATAATAGTAACACAACGAATATGTTTCAACATTTGCATTAAAATTCATGTGATGCAATAAATATATACTGTTTTTTGATACTTATGTACACATATGTGAATAAACTTATGTGAGGCCATACTCTCTATGAACCCATTCTCTGCTAATGACTGAGCAAGACAGGATTAGCAAGACAAGTCCATTTCTAAAAGATGTAAGACTCCTCTGACAGGCAACTTTGGCACAATGACTCCCTGCTGGCCTGGCCAAAGTTTTTTAAAAACTATGCTTCATCAAAGATTCTGTCAGTCCAACCCTCCTTCCTTCTCTCCCCTCCTTCTTTCCAGGGATCAGAACTGCTTCAATGTTTGATGGTTCTTCCTGCCTTCTTTATTTCCCTCTCCTTCTCTCACAGGCATTTTCCTAATAAATCTCTTGCATGATGAATTCTGACATGGCACTTGCTCTTCAGAGGACATGATTTAATGCATGTATACACACACACACACACACACACACATACACACACCACATATTCGTAAGTAGAAAATCACACATGAGTTACATGGATACATAGAGATAGACCGACAAGTGCATAAGTGTATGCACACACACACAGTCTACCTCTATGTATCATATATAGAAACATATATATATATATAATACATATGGTAAATATATATGGTGTGTGTGTATATATGTGTGTGTGTATATATATACATTTGCTATCTACTCATGAGCGGGCAGGTGACAATTCACAAAATATTATTAAGTACTTCCAAATATAAGTTCTCACAAATTGTTATTATGTGTATTAGTCTCACTTTCATGCTTAAAATAACCCAGAAAACTTCATAAAAAACTTACATTAAAAACCTAAAGAGGGCCGGGTGCGGTGGCTCACCTCTGTAATCCCAGCAATTTGAGAGGCCAAATTGGGTGGATCACCTGAGGTCAGGAGTTCAAGACCAGCCTGGCCAATCATAGCCAACATGGTGAAATCCCGTCTCTACTAAGAATACAAAAATTAGCAGGGCACAGTGGTGCATGCCTGTAATCCCAGCTACTTGGGAGGCTGAGGCAGGAGAATTGCTTGAACTCAGGTGGCAGAGGTTGCAGTGAGCCAAGATCACGCCACTGCACTTCAGCCTATGTGACAGAGTGAGACTCTGTCTAAAAAAAAAAAAAAAAACCTAAAGAGATTTACTCTTGCTGAATTTGCTAATCAAAGCATGATAGAAAGGCAATGTTGACACTAATAATAGAGAACATTTCCATATATACTATATAGAACATTTATGTGGCATAATCAATATTATTTTTATCAAAACTTTCACTGTTAGGGCATCTGTGTTCAATAGCCAAGGATATAATAGTAGCTTTCCACAATTATGTATGCCATTACACTACTATACCTGTCTTTTACACTTATACATCCTTGGCTTTTTACAATTCTGAATGGATAATAAATTAAATGATGAATAAATGGATGAATATGTAGTGACTCAACATTGACTAGCAGAGTCTCACATTCACAGAAAAACATGGTTTACAGTGGAGAAAGCCAAATCACAAGACAGCCTAATCCTGGATTTGTTTTAGTGCTTATCTGGCTGTATTACAAACATCTTATCTTGTGACCCTCCCAAAGTCTAATTTTCCAGGCTCAGTTTGAGATGAATGCTTAGGCTCTTTTGATATTTGGGCAACATAGGATTATTCTGTGAACATATCCTTCTGCCTAATTTTCCTGAATTATCCCTCAATGTTTTCTTAGTCTGAATGTTCCAAATTGTCAATGTGTCATAATTTAAGCCTGAAACCAAAGATGAACTCCACTATGAAGTACTCATGCATATCATTGGTGACATGGGTTTCCCTTCTTTATAACATTCAAAGGATTTGCTTCTATTATGAGTCTATCAAATTCTGTATATTAAAAAAATTGATTATTTCTACACTGAGCACATAAATTAAAAAGTGGGAAGTGATTGTACCTTATTGAAATTCTATTGTATGCATGTGTCTGCATGTTGTGATTTACATACTATAAAAAAAGGTAAATGCCTAGTGGCCAAATAATTTTTCTTACTCTGTTTTATCTTTCTTAATATTGGCTTCAGCTTTTCCCTGTCTTCATTCCCTTAGATGAATCATTTCTAAATCGAGCGTGATTCTAGACAAATTATGATGATTTAATTAATATCACTAACATTTAGAAGTACCTGCTTTCATGTTCCACCCAGAATTCATCAGTCTGATTCAAACACGTATTCTCCAATTATCTGTGGGCGCCGTACTCAGAACTGATGTACATTCTTTCTTTGTCAGCTCCACAGTCAGGCTAGTCTCTTCAGTTCAAGTTCTACTCTCTAATTCCCATAAATAAGAACTTATAATTAAAGGCCTGGGGCAGAACTTACGTGAATTAGGGTGCTTGACAACTGCAAAAGTGCATTGCATTGAGAGGTGCTGCATATGTTTGTTAAATAACGTTTCTTTATGAGTGAATTGAATAGAAACAACTAGTTGTGTTATATGGTCACAGTAATAAATTTAAATTACATTTATTTTTAATTTAAATTTATTTAAATATTGTTTTATATTATTATATTTTTATTATATTTTTATTTTAATATTTATTTGCATATATTTAAAAAATAAATTTATTTAAATTAATTAAAATAAATGAATTAAATATTTAAAAAGTAAATTAAATTTAAATTTATTTTTCAATTTAAATTTATTAACACATTTTCACACATAAAAACTTGATTGACACAGATCAACATAAAGAGAGACATTTAAAAGAGATTATTCAGAAAAGTACCATTAAGAATATTGAAAAACTATGACAACATATGAGTAGAAAAATCAAGTGAGAAAAAGTAGTCTCATTCTGCTAAAACTACACCATCAAAGCCCACCTCATAACAAATAGAGTTTAAAATAAAACACAAAAGGAGGCTGAAAAAATAGAGGATGGAGCACAACCAAAGAACAGGAGAATACAACTCAATGAGCACTATAAATCAATGAACTAAAACAGGTCTGTCCCTGAAAATGAATGAGGTATAAATGTACCATTTTGCCTTCATTGACTTCTACTGTTCATTCAGTTGGATTTCTCTTTTCCTTTGAGGTTTTAACATTTGATTTCTACTTCTTTTTCAACTCCTAAGCAAGACTTTTGGCAATCCTAAAGGTATTATGAGGACATGCTTAATACCTGTCCGCATTCAACTTCAGGAAATTCTCCTATTCATTCCACAATTATAAATTCTGCATCTATTATACATCAGGCACAAGATAGGTACACCAGAAGATGAAAATATGGCATTATTATAACATCACACTATTATTAATAAAATTTTTGTTTTTAATGACTAAAACTACTTTATTTTCCAACATGATTGGAGCTAAACTTTTGCTTCTAAGGAATAGTGACCAAACTTAGCAAAGTTGAAAACAAAGCTGAAATTATTTTTCATATCTGACATATTTGATACCCATGATAGAATATTAAAAACTCTGAATCAAGATGAATTATGTTTTACATGCTTTTACTATGAGCCAAGATCCTAATTTTCTTTTAATCTAATTGCTTTCTCTGAAATTCAAAGCCAACTTTGATGCAATTGCTTTGATAAAGGTGCTTTTCCAGAAGGAGCCAGCTTTTCTCACTGACTAAATTACTCACACTAACCTCTGGTGTTCTAAAGCCATGACTTAAAAATTAAATATAATGATAAGAAAGAGTTAATGAAGCTTCTAGAGATTCCTGACTGTTCTGAAATATAAACGAATTTGGCTTAAGTTATACATATATATATATATATATATTCAGTAAGAAAAGGTAGAGATATTTGATTATAGTAAAAGTAAAAACTTGAGTATAAGGTATTAGTAAAATTAAGAATAAATATGAATATTTTTGCAGTTATGACAAAGAATTATTATTATATGAAGAGTGTATACAAATGATCACAAAATACTGAAGTTCCTATTTTCCAAAAAAAAAATATTTTAGAGGAGAAAGGCAAATGTATTTTCCATTTATGGAAAAAAAAATCTCGACTCCAGTAATCTCCAGTAATACAATAATTTGTATTTCACATGGAGCTCACAATGAAATATTATTTTCAACTATCGTATTTTATTCAAACTATAAAAGATGAGCACCAAATTCAACAGAAAAGTAAGGCTGTGAACTGGATGTTTGTCTATCTTGCTGACAGCACTGTAAGTTATGGAAATCAACTTTGCATTACAAAACAAAAACTTAATGTTGAGCCTCTTTAATAATCCCACTTCTGGCAAATTATCCTAAGGAAATAATCCAAATATGGTAAAACCTTACTGACATGAAGATCTAAAGCAATCCTATATGTAGTAGCAAAACCCAAGAGTAAGTCTACATAATGTATAATTATGGGAGAAATAGCTAACTAAATCATGTTACCCAATAAAATATTGCATGATAATTTCTAATTACGTTTATGAGAAATAGGTAATAATGTGGAAAATATCATAATAAAATGTCAGTGTGGAGAGGGATTATCTATTACACGGGCAATATGACTGCAATAATCTTTATAAATAAATATCAAGAATGAAAATCTAAGGCTCCAGAATATTGGAAGTGCTTGTGATGAATAATGAGATTGAAATTGATTTTTATGTATTAATTCCTTTAAAACATGTTCCTGTTAATTAAAATGTTTTAATAAAATATTTAAATGTGTTTATGCTTTTTACCCAAATATATCTTACATAATTTTTACCTCATTTATTTGATTTTAATAATTTAAATTTTTGGAATTTTTCATAAATTCCTAAAAATAAAATTTTCATAAATTTTATAAAATTAAATTATTAAAATCAAATAAATGCAGTAAAAAATGTCTCTTCCATTTATGTAAATTTTTATTTTTTTAGATGTTGATCTTAATATGGTTTAAGTACTTACATACTATTTTCCTAACTGGGATAGTTACTTAATTTGTATATAATTTGGTAGGGAGGTGATAAAACAAATATCCTTTAAAAATCAATACTGCTTGGGCTGGGAGTGGTGGCTCACGCCTGTAATCCCAGCACTTTGGGAGGCCAAAGCAGGAGGATCACTTGAGGTTCCGAGTTAGAGACCAGCCTGGTCGAGATAGTGAAACCCCATCTCTACTAAATATTAACTGGGCATGGTGGTGTGTACCTGTAGTCCCAGCTATTCAGGAGGCTGAGACAGGAGAATCACTTGAACCTGGGAGGTGGAGGTTGCAGTGAGCCAAGATGGTACCACTGCACTCCAGCCTAGGCAGCCTGGGTGACAGTGTGAGACTGTCTTGAAATAAACAAAATAAAATAAAATAAAATAAAATAAAATAAAATAAAATAAAATAAAATAAAATAAAATAAAATAAAATAAAAATCAATACTACTACTCTACAGGAAAGAAAGCCTTATCCAAGCATGTCCTTGCACTGGTCATTTCATGTACGTTTACTTGGCCATGAGGTCTTGTGTTAGAAATGCTTTATTATTTGACTATTTTTCAACATAAGGGATATGATTTGAATATTTGATTCTCCTCCACCCCAAATTTCTGTGTTGAAATTGTAACCCATAAGGTGATGGTATTAGGAGGTGAGGCCTTTGGAAGGTGATTAGGTCACAAGGGCAGAGCCCTCATCATTGGAATGACTCCTTTTATAAAAAGGGCACTCAGAATGTTAGCTTGCTTCTTCCACTATGAGAAGACACAGCTAGAAGGTACTGTCTGTGAACCAAAGGGTAAGCCCTCACCAGACCTGGAATCTGCAAGCACTGTGATTTTGGACTTCTCAGCATCCAAAACTGTGAAAAATAAATTTCTGTTGTTTATAAGCTATCCAATTTATGGTATTTTGTTCTAGCAGCCTGAATGGACTAAGATAAGAAGTTAAGTACTCTGAGAGCCAGCTATTCATAAAGCAAATATAGGAAAATAATAGAACTGTGTGGGCTGGTGAAATGATAACTACTACTTGGTTTAGGAAATAAGTATAAAGGGACTCTAGTGTGACTCAGAAGAGCACTTGACACCCTTCAGCTGTTTTTCACTCACACAGATGCACACAATCTGCCCTTAGAAGGTCTGCCAATAGTTTGCCTTGGGAGGTGTTACCATAGCCATTTCTGAAGATAATTTTATTTTCCTTTTCCTCTAAGGGGTCTTAACCCTTTATTTCATTGGACTAGTTTTATTCACTTATAGAAGGAAACCACATACACAAAGCAAATCTATTTTTGAGGTCTTGAGGTAATGTATTATCACATAAATACAAACTGGAATGTATTTTATCTAAAGTTATTTTTGCAAACCCAATGCATTACTATCTGCAATCTTATTTATGGTTGTTTTAAAATATTAAAGTAATATCACAGTTATAAAAGTACTTTTAAGGAGGAAAAAAATACATAGAATCATAGGATTCTGAGTAAGGTAATCTAATTTAGTGTTTCTGAACCCTTGCTGACTAGCTGAAGTGCTTAAAAAAAAAACAAACGAAATCGTCAGGCTTTACAGCAGATCTGTTGGATAGAATCCTAAAAGGGATAGCACAGGAGCAAATCAAGGAATCTGTGTTATGTCGAAGGTTATCAGGTAAAACTTGAGAACTTCTGCTCTTACTCATTCATGCAGAGCAGATATTCTCTGCATTTCACCCAAGTGGTCCACCAACCCATGCAAGGTGTTGCAATGGAACAGGCTGTAG
This sequence comes from Theropithecus gelada, assembly GCF_003255815.1. Taxonomy (NCBI): domain Eukaryota; kingdom Metazoa; phylum Chordata; class Mammalia; order Primates; family Cercopithecidae; genus Theropithecus; species Theropithecus gelada. Next base: position 49,425,044 of record NC_037672.1, read on the forward strand.
ACTTAGTAGTAACTCTACATAAGTTCGACACGAGTCAAGTAAATATACAAAATGTAGTGGACCTAGAGCCACTGGATAGTAACTGAGGAGACCTCAAAAACAAATTCCAACAGTGTGTACAGCTTGGGGTTCACTCTAATGGAGGCTAGCCAGCTTGGATTCAGACTGAATCTCCCTTATCAGAGAACTTTGTAATAGGTCTTCTAAAGAATTCACGAATGAGCCTCATAAGAGAGCCACACAGAAGTCTGCAAAGCAGAGAAAGCAAATAAATAATAATATTAGTAAATGTTGAATAAAGATACACTTAGCATTTTCTGCTCTCTCTTTTCTGACCTAACATACTGGAACAACTATACATCAAAGAGAAAGAAGAGACATTTATCTCAGAGTCAGACCTTGTGGTATTTCTTCGACACTCCAATTTGTTAGGGTCTCAATTTGTGGTCACACCAAGGAGAGGTAAGAACATACAATGTAAATCAAATATGGGATAAAGCCAGGCGTGGAGGCCCACACCGGTAATCCCAGCACTTTGGGAAGTTGAGGCGGCCTGATCACTTGAGGTCAGGAGTTCGAGACCTTCCTGGCCATCGCAGTAAAATCCCATCTCTCCTAAAAATACAAAAATTAGACGAGCGTGGTGGCGCAACCCTGTCGTCCCAGCTACTCTAGAGCCTGAGTCATGAGAATCGCTTGAACCCGGGAAACAGAGGTTGCAGTGAGCCAATATCGGCGCCCCAGCACTCCAGGCTGGGCAACAGAGGGAGACTCCATCTCAAAAGAAACAAACAAAAAATATGGGATGAGAGTTTTATATGCATTTTAGTAACAAAACATTAGAAAACAATTAAAAATGTGTTCACGGTGACATTAAAGCACGGGAAATGATTAACAATAGCAGAGCTACAAATGTTAATTGGAAAAAGTTTAGAATTATGCACTAACCAAGGTAAGATTATTCAATAAATAAATCACAACACAGTAATGCAGCCTACCTAAGACAGAATTTGTTCTTTGGGGAACCACACCACACTGGGGCTAGTCTATATCATAATCCCCTAGACCTCTTCCCATGGCTTGTTCCTAAACCAGCTCCCTCCTATGCTCTACTTGTTTCATACTTGTTTCGTGGTTTATTGGATTCAAAGGTAGCAACTTACATTTATCCCTGCTATATTGATTGTTGAATTTCCACCATTGCTCCTTTTGAATACCAAATCTGTTATTTTATGTATCACTTTTTAAAACACTCTTTCAGCTTTATATAACATGAAAGTTTAATGAAATCTCCTTCAATATCTCCATGGCTGATAAAGATTTCCAACAAATAATATAAACTTCAGACAACAGCCTTGAACCTTCAACTGGAAAGTGTCATCCTTCACTTTTATATTCCGATATGGTACTTGAAGGGTAAAGGCAAAGATTGTCAGGAATGATGCATCTCAATTGTTTAGCAGCACGACATTGTGATTATAAAACTAATTCTAGGGCAAGAGAGTCTGGGACTCAAATTACCCATCTGCTACTTGCTAGACTCATTTTGCTCATCAATACAACGACAAAAATTAAATCATCTACTTTGTAGAACTGTTAACAAGATCAAATGAGTTAAGAGATGTGAAGTAATTTGAAGAGTTTCTGGCACGTAATAAGCCTTATACAAACATTAACTACTTTTACTAGATGATGAGTGATCATAACTGGCTAAAGTCTGGATACATGATGTGTGCTACAGTTGCCTAATAATGAAAATCCTTTCACAAACAAACAAACAAACAAATATGGCATACGTGACAAAACTTGTGATTTGTTAAGTCAATAATTTCTCATAGAATTGTCTGAAAAAAAAAAGTCTTCACTTTTTGAGAAAATATTTATGTTTGTTTAAATACCAAAAGTGATACCAAAAATGTTTCAATCCTCCAAAAATGTATAAGGGCAAAAATAAACATCTAGGTAAACCTGCTGTCCACATGTGCTAATTTTTTTTGGATATATTCTGGCATTTGTCATTTATTATGTTGCAGCAGAGACTTTTGTAATTATATTTAAAAAGAAAAGGCAAATGCCCCCTTTTTACGTTATATTCATGGTATGCAAGGCACCAGTGTTGGAGACGAGGCAGTATATAATGTGACTATCTCAAAGTACTGGCAATAATCTAGAAAACCAAATGTTGATATTGTTTCATGGGATATTACACGAATAGATGCACAGGGGACATTGGTAAAAGAATAAGCATTCATGTATCTACAGATTTTCTTCTTGAGGGTTAGATCAGATCAAATAAGAGAATTCAAAAATACAACTTTCTCCTAGAATAACTGGGATTCTTCAATTAAAAGAAGACGCTAGTTAAGTAGATGCCATGGTAACTAACAAAGAGTTGAGAAAAACAGCATGAACATGTGCCTGTGGCTATAATACTAGTATAGAAACACACACACACACACAGAAGGTAAAATGCCATATAAATACTATTCTATAAAAATTAATAGAATTCTTACAATATAATGCCAATATTGACTTTAGATGCCTCATCACATATACACTATGAAATAAAAAGAAAGAAAATGACAAGAAAATGAGAGTTAGATATTAAGATAAAGGCTAGAGACTATGGGAGCACAAAAAAATGTATGCAGTAAGATGATAATCAATCATTGCATCTGAGTATATGCTCCAAGAGTCCTGGCAGCCTATTTTTCTTTTAATGACAAATACATCATACTGTCCCTCTGCTTTCTTTTTTTTAAAGTAAGTGTAAATTTTGTGTGACATAGTTGGCTTAGTGCTTAGACACACAAACCTGCAGTTGTATAAATTGTGTCCTGATTTTAAAAGGAAAAAAAAATGGTGAGATGTTCATGAAATTTATTGACAAACTTTTTTTGTGTTATTTCTGGCATATTTACATATAAAATAACTACAATGCCAATGATGGAAAGTTATAAGTGGTCTTAGGAAATACTTAACAGCCTTAAATACTCTTGGAAATTATTTATTGTGGCACACTAAGCCCAGTAAAAGTCCAATGAATAAAATCAGAAAAATTAACTTTAAAAAAGTATGTAATCTTGACTCAAGAAAAAATACAAGTAAAAAGAGTTCAAAGAAAGACTTTAGGGCTCTGAAACTAATATTGAGGTATAAATCATTTTAATAAGCAATAAAACATCTAGGCAATTTTGTTTTCTTCAGGTATTAATTCTTAAAGTGGTGGTTTACCTTGAGCCCAAGCAGTCCAATGTATTGGAGTCTCAATATCCACAAGTTGCCATGTAGATGTGATATAGAAAGAAGTTAGTATTAAATGTGTTTTCATGTCTGAGTAATAACTTATATATATTGATTTTGTTAGTGAAACCTTTGAGGTTAAGCAGAAAAGAACATATGAATAATCAAATATCAGCATATTAAAGACGTCAATTCCAGAACCACTCAAACATTTAATAATAGTACTTTAAGCAGTCAGCTGGGCCCAGTAGCTCATGCTTGTAATCCTAGCGCTTTGGGAGGCCAAGGCGGGCAGATCACTTGAGGCCAGGAGTTTGAGACCAGTCTGGGGAATATGGTGAAACCCCATCTACAAAAATTAGCTGGGCGATTTGAGGCACACCTATAATCCCACCTTCTTGGGAGGCCAAGGCATGAGAATCACTTGAACCTGGGAAGGGGAGGTTGCAATGAGCCAAAATTGCGCCACTGCACTACAGCCTGGGCTACAAGGTGAGACTCTGTCTCACAATAAAAAATAAAAATAAGCATTCCCAGAGAAATATAAATGAATCTTTTTTTTTTCAGATCATTTGAAGGTGAAATGCTAGTACTAGTCCAATTTGTAAAAGGTCAGTGCACCAAATTTTTATTTATTTAGAATTTAAAGAATCTTACAATTTAAAGTAAAATTTCTCTTTAATTGGTATAAGACCCACATGATTTAAATATGAACATCTTAGTCAATTATAGACACATAGTTTATAAATTAACTAGAATCTGTCCTTCAAAATTTACTCATTTTTAAAGAATTTATACATTTGGTTGAGTTGGTTAAACGTTGTTATAGCCAAATCTACAGCTAAATCAAACTTGTTAATATATTTTATACTACTATATTTAGTACATAAAACATTCATTACATACTATTTCATATGATAAAGATTATACACATAATTTTAAATAAATACGCCACTTATCGACCCAACAGACATTATTCTCATATCATAAATAAATTATTCCTTAATAAATTATCAAAGTATCAGGCATTTAAGAGATTGTTTTCCTTTGTCTTCAATATTAAATATATGTAGAAATAAGTCTAATATGTCTAATACATATTTAACACACATTTATAGTTGCATATATATATTCATATACACAAGCAATCTAAGAGAGATGCCATAACTATTATTAGGCAATGTATTATTCTTAATAATCTTCTAGTAGATAGCACTTGTTCAAGACTATCTGTACACTTCACAGTTAGAAATAGAAAATGATATGTATGTCAGTTAAACAAATTCAAAAATGTAAACAAACAAACAAAAAAAGCTGAGAAAGTTTAAATAGTAGTAGTATTTCATAAATAAAATAAAATCAGATGCCCAGAAATATGTACTGAAATCTTTAGCCCTATAATACCAAATTGATTATAATTAAATATTGAAAATGGGAACATTTCAAGACTTTTATTGCCACATCTTTAGTATTTTGAGGAATTTGTAATTAATTGACACAGGAATCCCTGAATTTTTGGTAAGGTCAACAGTTAGTGTTTTCATATTTACTTAGTTAAATGTTTGTTGCCCACACACAAAAAGTGTATTATATAATGATGGTTACCTATACACATTGCCATTATTTATCCTCCAAGAATTATTAATTTAAAAGCAACTGTGAATTTAATAGAATAATTTTGTGGCACACATTCATAGCAAGCAGGATCTACCATTATTAATATTTCTTTCACTATGACAACATGAACTATAATCCCAAATTCTCATTAGTCAGCAAAACTTCCTTGTGAAGTCTCGTATGCCTGCTATTATCTTCTCATATGACACACCAATTCCAGTTTCTTAAAACTATACCAAACAATCTCAGATACAACAACATAATCTATCATAAGGTCCAAAGGAAATGCAAGGATAAAAAGAACCTAGTTTATCAAGCTACTCTGATAAAATCTCTCTATGCAAATCCTGACAAATACATCCTATGTCTAGATGCTTCCAGTGATGGAGAACAAACCACCTCTTGAGGCAGGCAATTCCAGAATCAATCATAGAGAGTTGTTCCCCACAATGAGTTAGTCTCCTTCACTACAGTTTCATCCATGAACCCTCGCACTCTTCTCTGCAATGGCATGGAAAACTGGAAGTACATTTTATATAAAAGCTCTGAAAGTTCTTGTAGAAAATAGTGAAAAGCTTTTCTTCTCTAGGCTCAACATGCTAGCAACTTCAATAAGTCGTGATTCACATAGTCTCACTCTGGTTTCTTGTATTCCAGACAGGGTCTAGTTCCAGACAGACTCAAGTAGGGTATGACATAAATGAAGAAGGGAACTATTATCTACTCTATTCTAGACAGATGAATACTCATGACACTTGTAGCACATTCTTCCACTGTAAAAGGCTCATCTATCTTCTTCACATCTCCCCAATCATCTCCATGGATACTGCTTTCAGTTAAGTTTGACCCTTTATGTTTTGAGCAGTTACATTTTACTATTTTCTGTCATAAACTCCTTCAATCACAAAGGTACACTCAGTTTGAAATAATTTATATACCTTATAGCTAAACTTGTAAAATGTCCCAAGGGTCTTATTAACCCTGCCACTAATAAAAACACAAATGCGGCTTGGTGGCCCAGGAACAGAAAGAAACCTCTAGGAAAACTGCACATGGGATGCCAACTTACATAGGGCTCAATAAATATTAAAAATGAAGAGGTACATAATCCTATGTAAATAAAACATAGAAGATATACTGCTATCATAAAGACATAATAATCTTGGATATAAATATGTATTTTCCTATGCTATTTAGCCTTTAGAGTGTAAAAGTAAGAATGCTAACATTTGAGTTGTTGAATTCCATTCTGATGTGATCAATGACAGCAAGTAATTTTCTACTTTTAAATACTCGAGTTTTCTACAGCATTATAGGGATTAAAGGTTGCTAAATTTTCATATGAACATTTTCTCACGTATCCAGTAGGAAATACAGTTGACTTCAGAGAGACCTATCGAATTATATCTATCTATACATTATATTAGTTTCCCTCTTGGAAAAATTTATATTATTAGAAAATACTTTATTTAATTTGCTATTCATTTTTCAAATATATTAAAACTTATTTAAACCATCAAAATTGATTTATGTGAAAATTAAATGATATAAAATTACCCTATCTGTATTCTATTTAATTGACCTCCAAAGGAGGTCAGTATATCTTCAAATTAAGCTGTTGTCCTTTCTAGGCTCTCCATCTTTGACCTAAATCTATGACACCTATCAATCTCATTTGGATTATATTTTAAGTCCTGTGGTCTGACTTTAACTGACATTAGAATTTACCATAGGTGCAAGGCAAACAGCAGAATCTCAAATGCATTGTTAGGTTATGTTTAACGCCATTTAACAGAACATTGTTTGAGAAATAAAAAAGCTACTTCAAATCCTAAATATACACATACTCCTTGATCCAGTCAGTCAGGAAGTGCCTCTGTTACACTCTACAAACTTACAAAATTGCTCTGGCTGGACCGTCTTTTGCTGTGCTGCCATCAGGGACTACAGGCAAAAAAACAGTTCATGAAAACTACTGTGGAATCTCCTGAAAGGATGCTGCTGAGAATAATTATATTATGTCACACAGTGTCTGGAATAGCCACTCTACTTGGAAAATTTCTACTCTGATATCATTACTGGAGAAAACTGAGAACAATGTATTATCTCAAAGAATAACTAGTTTCAAATTTACGGACAGCATGAATTGTGTAACAATTTTGAAGTGGGTTTATAGAAAACTGAAAGTTAAATCCATGATCCAGCTGTGTAAAGTATATGATATGCATTATTGGCCTAATTCTATGTTCTTCTTTTTTATTTATTCCTATTTTTGTTCTTGCTTGCTCTCTTTTAATTTTCATTAAATATGTGTATGTTATCTTTTAAGGAAGATGACAAACTAATTACTGATTTGATAAATTAAAATAGGATTTTAGGAAAGGAAGGTAGAGCAAGGTATCTGAATAGAACCCTCCAGTATTCATCCTCCCCACAGGAACACCTACCTACATAAGAAAGCACCTCCATAGGATACAAAAATCAGGTGATCAATCACTGTACCTGGTTTTAACATTATATTGAGGACAAAGGCACTGAAGGGGGTGGAAAGACAGTCTTGAATTGCTAATGCCACCCCTCCCCAACTCACCAGCAGCAAGTAGGGAGAGAATCTGTGTGCTTGCAGTGATTGTGGGACTTTGTGTTGGAACTCAGTGTGTCTGTTCCAGCAGAAAGCAACACGGGGCAAAATTCAGCTGGCACCCACAGAGGAAGCACTTAGATAAGACCGAGCCAGAGGGGAATCGTCCATCCCAGCAGTTGGAACCTAAGTTCTGGCAAGCCCCACCACCACAGGCTAAAGCACTCTGGCAACCTACATAAACTTGAAAGGCAGTCTAGGCCGCAAGGACTGCAATTCCTGAGCACATCCTAGTGCTGTGCTGGGTCCAGAGCCAGTGGACTTGAGGTATACATGACACAGTAAGGCACTGCCTGGCGTGACTGAGGGAGTCCTTGCGTCATCCTGCCCCAACCCCATGTGGTGCAGCTTGCAGCGCTGGGAGTCTCCTTCCTTCTACTTGAAGGGGGTATGGGGAGAATAAACAGGATTTTGTCTTGCAACTTGGATACCAGCTCAGCCACATTTGAATAGGGCACCAGGCAGAGTCCAGAGGCCCCCATCCCAGGCCCCAGCACCTGGATGATACTTCTAGACACATCTTGAAGAAAAAGGAAAGCTGCTACTCTTAAGGGAAGGACCCATTTTGGGAAGGATTCATCACTAACTGAATAAAGAGCCCTTGGGCCTTGAGTAAACATCAGCAGATGAAGGCAATACTCATTGCAGGCCTTGGGAAGACCTAGTACCCTGCTGGCTTCAGGTGTGACCTAGCACATTCCCAGCTGCAGTGGCTACGGGGAGAGACTCCTTCTGTTTGAGGAAAGAAGAGGGAAGAGTAAAGGGGATTTTATCTTGAAGCGTGAGTAGCAGCTCAGCCACAGTTGTGTAGAGCATGTAGAGCACCAAGCAGGCTCATGGGGTTCCTGATTCCAGGTCTTAGCTACTGAAGGGCATTTCTGGACTTGCACTGTGCCACAGGGGAGCCCACTTCAGTGAAGAGAGAGACTCAGGCCTGGCAGTGTTTGCTACAAGCTGACTGAAGAGCACTGGGCCTTGAGTGAACACCAGCAGTAGTCAAGTAGTACCTCACAGGCCTGGATTAGTGGCGGCCATGAGGAGAGACGACTCCTGCTTGAAGAAAGGAGAGGAAAGAGTGGGAAAGCCATTGTCTTTCAGACTGACTATCAGTTCAGAAGCAGCAGAATAGAGCACCAAGTAGATTCCTAAGGTTTGTGACTCAGACCTTGGCCCCCAAACAGCATTTTTGAACCCACCCTGGGCCAGATGGAACTCCCTACCCTGAAAGGAAGGACACCAGCCTGGATGGATTCACCACCTGCTAACTAAAGAACTCTTGGGCCTTAAATGACCATCAGTAGTGGCCAGGCAGTGGTCGCCGTGGATCTTAGCAGAGATCCAATACTGTGCTGGCTTTAGGCATGACCCAGAGCAGTCCTAGTGGTAGTGGCCACAAAGATGCTGTGTCACTCCTCCCCCAGCTCCAGGCAGATCGGCATGAAAAGAGAGACTCCGCTTGTTGGGGGGAAAGTAAGGGAAAAGAACAAGAGTCTCTGCCTGGTAAACCAGGCAGTTCACCTGGATTTCATCCAAGACCACCAAAGTGGTATATCTAGAAGTGTGCAAGAGTCACAGCATTACTGGGTTTGGGGTTCCCCCAATGCAGACCCAATTGCAGTGACCAAAGGCTTAGATTATAACACGCAATTCTATTTGAATATTTGGAAAGCCTTTTCAAGAAGAATGGGTACAAACAAGCATAAACTGTGAACACTACAATAAATACCCAGAAATCAGTGAACATCCATGAGTATCAAGAGTAAAACATGACCTCATCAAGTGAACTAAATAAGGCATCAGAAACCAATCCGGGGGAGACAGAGAATTCAAACTAGCTGTTTTGAGGAAGCTAAATGAAATTCAAGATAACATAGAGACGGAAAGTCTTTTTTCTGGAAAGTCTTTCTTATTCATCTTTGAAGGATATTACTCTGATAGGAAAACCAAAAAAAAAAAAAAAAAAAAGACACATCAAACAATAAATAAATAAAACTACAGGTCAATATCCCTATTGAACACTGATGCAAAAATCCTCAATAAAATACTAGTAAATTCAAAAATATATTAAAAAATCATTTATCATGACCAAATGGGTTTATCCCAGAGATGCAAGGATGATTCAATATATGCAAATCGATGTGATACATCATATAAAAAGAATGAAAGGGAAAATAAAAATGATCATTTCAATAAATGCCTAAAAAGTGTTTGATAAAATTCAATACCCCTTCATGAAAAAAAAAAAAATAAACAAACTGAGGATAGATAAAATATACTGCAATACAATACAAGCCATATATGACAGACCGACAGCTAGTATCATATTGAATGGGAAAAATATAAAGGCCTTCATTTAAGATCTGGAATATGACAAGGATGCCCACTTTCACCACTGGTATTCAACATTGTACTGGAAGTGCTAGCTGGAGCAATCAGACAAGAGAAAAATATAACGGGGCATCCAAATTCCAAGGAAGAGTTTAAATTATCCTTGTTTTCAGCTTATATGATCTCATATTTGGAAAAACCTAGTAAGTCCACAAGAAAACTATTAGAACTGATAAACAAATTCAGTAAAGTTGCAAGACAAAAAAGTCAACATACAAAATTCAGCAGCGTATGTATATGCCAAGAGCAAACAATCTGAAAAAGGAATCAAGAAAGTAATCTTATTTACAATAGCTACAAATAAAATAAAATAACTGTGAATAAACTTAATCAAATAAGTGAAAGATCTGTATAGGGAAAACTATAAAACATTCATGCAAAAAATTGAAGAAGACACAAAAAAATGGAGATATTCAATGTTCATGGATTAGAAGAATCAATATCATTTAAAAGTCCATACTACACAATCTATATATTCAATGCAATCCCTATCAATATACCAATGAAATTCATGAGAGAAATAGAAAAATTAATCCTGAAATGTATACAGAATCACAAGACACCGGATAGCCAAACCTATCCTAAGCAAAAAGACAAAAACTTTAAAAATCACATCACCTGACTTTAAATACTACTACAGAGCTATTGTAACCGGAACAGCATGGTACTGGCATAAAACAGACACAGAGACCAATGGAACAGAATAGGGAACCAAGAACCAAAACAAATCCATACATCTACAGTGAACTCATTTTTGACAAAGATGCCAAAAATATTCTTTGGGGAAAAGAAAGTCGCTTCAATAAATGGTGCTGGGAAAACTAGATATCCATATGCAGAAAAGTGAAACTACCCCTATCTCTCACCATATACAAAAATAAAATCAAAATTGATTGAAGGATAAAATCTAAGACCTCAACTTCTGAAATTACCACAGGAAATCATGGGGGAAGCTTTCTACGACATTGGTCTGTGCAAAAATTTCTTGAGTAATAACCCACAAGCACAGACAACCAAAGCAAGAATGAACAAATTTGATCACATCAAGTTAAAAAGCATCTGCACAGAAAAGGATACAATCAAAAAAGTGAAGAGACAACTCACACAATGGGAGAAAATATTTGCAAACTATAAATCTGACAAAGAATTAATAACCAGATATAAGGAGTTCAGACACCTCTAGAGGAAAAAATCTAATGATCTGATTAAAAAAATTACTAGGCAAAAGATCTGAATAGACATTTCTCAAAAGAAGACATATTAACAACAAACAAGTACATGAAAAGGTGCTACATATCATTTATCATCAGGGAAATGCAAATCAACACTACAATGATCTATCATCTCCCTCCACTTAAAATGTTTTATATCCAAAAGATAGGCAATCATGAATGCTGGCGAGGGTGTGGAGAACAGAGAACGCTTGTGCACTTCTGGTGGCGAGTAAATTGCATTACTACAGCCACTATAGAGAACAATATAGAGGTTCCTCATAAAATTGAAAATAGACTACCATATGATCTAGCAACCTCACTGCTGTATTCCTTTCCAAAAGAAAGGAAATTAGTATATCAAAGAGATGTCTGTACTCTCATGTTTATTGTAACACTATTCACAATAGCCAAGATTTGGAAGCAACCTAAGCTGTTCATCAACAGATGAATGGACAAAGAAAATGTGGTACACATACAGAATGGGGTACTATTCAGGCATAGAAGAGAATTAAGTTCTTGTCATTTGCAACAACATGGATGGAACAGAAGAATATTAAGTTAAGTGAAATAAGCCAGGCGCAGAAAGACAAAGTTCACATGCTCTCACTCATGTGTGAGATCCAAAACCTAAAACAATTGAACTTATGAAGACAGAAAATAGAATGATAGTTGCAAGAGACTGGGATATTTGATATTTGATTGAAATAATGGATACCGCATTTACCCTGATATGCTTATTATGCATTGTAGGCTTGCATCGAAATATCTCATGTACCCCATTAATGTATACACCTTCATTCTCAGCAAACTAACACAAGAACAGAAAACCAAACACCGCATGTTCTCATTTGTAAGTGGGAATTGAACAATGAGAACACATGGACACAAGAAAAAGAACATCACACACTGGGGCCTGTTGGGGGTTGGGGGTAGGGTAGGGATAGCATTAGGAAAAATAGTTAATGTAGATTATGGGTTGATGGATGCAGCAAACCACCACGGCACATGTATACCTAAGTAACAAACCTGCACGTTCTGCACATGTATCCCAGAACTTAAAGTATAATAAAAAAAAAAAGTTTGTGGAACATGTACATAAATAAATTCATAATGTTTTCAAAAAATTTATACACCTACTGTGCATATATAAAAATAAAAAACTATCATGGAAGTGGCATCGTAAAATAAACATTAAAAGATAGGAAGCATAGGTCTTAGCTTCACAAAATGTCTCTGACATCTATGTGTTTAATTTATAAAATATGGTAAATAAAAGTAAATTAGTTTACTTACATGTTCTTATTAGCAAATAACAATAGTTATAACTTAATATCCAAAGCAAAATGTCCAATAAAAAGAAAATTATGATAAATGTTATATTTTCTTAATATCATGGGAAAATAATATATGGAAATATACCAATTGTCCACAGAGAAAAAATAAACCTATTATAGTTCTATTCTCTTTTGTTTTCCTTACTGAAAATTTAGAAACTGTGACAGGAGTACCAAAAGAAATATCGGAAGTTAAGAGAGAAAAAAAAAAAAGAGAATAAGAATTAAAGATGAATTTCTTACAATGCCTCCAGTAAATTCTTTAGAAACTTGAAAAATAAATGCCAAACAAAATGTTTTTCAAAACTTTTTTTTTTTTTTTGAGATGGAGTCTCGCTCTGTCGCCCAGGCTGGAGTGCTGTGGCACGTTCTCGGTTCGCTGCAAGCACCGCCTCCTAGGTTCATGCCATTCTCCTACCTCAGTCTGTCGAGTAGATGGGACTACAGACGCCCGCCACCACGCCCGGCTAGTTTTTTGTATTTTTTAGTAGAGACGAGGTTTCACGATGTTAGCCAGGATGGTCTCGATCTCCTGACCTCGTGATCCACCCGCCTCCGCATCCCAAAGTGCTGGGATTACAGGCATGAGCCACCGCGCCTGGCCCAAAACTATTATTTTTATTAGCATTGATCAAATATTGAAAACAAAATAATTCTATTCTCCAAAGAAGCACGGAGTAGATTGTTTCCCTAGCAATAGCTTGATTTTTTGTAAGTCTTTAAAATATTTTCTGTTTTTCAATTATAGTAGAAAACACAACAAGAACTTTGCATTGATTAAGATAAGAAAATCTATAAAACTCATTTACTATAAAACTTTGTACTGTATTGGGCTTATTATATTCATTTAATTAAACCTAACAATCAAGTGAAACCAAGATAACTTGGTCTATTCGCTCTATTTTTAACTTTTTTTGTTGCTGTGTTGATAAAATATTCTATTTGCTACCTTTTCAAAAAGTCATCTCTTATCATGATCTCTTTATTTACATTTTCTTAAAAATTGAATTTTCCATCAACAATTATAATAAGGCAAAATAGAAAGTTTGGGGACCATTCATTGCATTAGCTTTAAGTAGTATATTTTTCTATATATCATCTGAGATGGACTGAAAATAGAGCATTTAACAACAAGAAAACAGTTTTTTATCAATAACGTGGGTTGTAATTTAGTCTGTAACTCAACAAACTTGTTTATATGCTACCTTTTTCATTTTCATGGAGCTGTTTCTCCCAAACCCTTCATGTATTCATTCATTCATTCATCAAAATATATTTGTAATATGTTTCAGGGAACATAATAGATCAAGAATGTGGTCTAAATACTGATAGGGTCCCGTAATTGGAAGCCACTAAAGCCAAACCCAATATGAAAGAATGTAAGATTGACTAATACAAGGATGAAAATGTATGTATTATTTTGAGCATCCTTCTGATATTTTGAGCCAGAGCAGAGTACAAGAAGTTACTAAGACATTAAGCCAAAAATAGAACAAACACATGAAAGACTGAATTCAAGTCCATTATTTAATAATTCAATGTGATCTGAGTTCCTAGTAGGTGAAATTGAAGGGAAATGACATAAACCCAGTAATTCTGATACCACTGGACAAAACCCTGTGTCCTGACACTAACACACATAGTTATACTCACCCTCCTCCATTTTAAAACATATGAGCCCTTGGATGGCTCACTTACTAAATATGATTTTCATGTCAGATAATCTAGGAAGGTTTCTTCTAGGAGGTGACCTTATGCTTTTTGCATGTCTAGGGTTTATATAGTGATAAAACAGAGAGGAGTTCCCTTCAGGTCCATGAACAAACACTTATATCAGTGGAAAGAAAAGGTGAAAACAATGTATGTGATAATTTTCACATAATGTATAATAAACAGTGTTTCAACAAATGAAAGGAAAGATATTTGCTCTTGTTCTTTGTGATCGCATTTCCAAGGAGGAAGCATTTCATATTGTTGCTCTTCATATACTTGAGTATTTACAGAACCTCACTTAAGCAGTACCTTCTGGATTTAGATGAAGCTATCGTTTCTGTGTATCTGAAGGTTTCACTATGTTTGTAATTCCTTGTTTTAACATTAATACTGATTGCTGCTGTGATTTAAAATGGACACACTAGATCGGGTAAACATCTACAATTATTGGTTATTCCCAGCTATGTCACATTATTTTATCACATCCTTAAGCAAAGCATATACCTTATCTACCCTGAATACCATTGTCCTGCTTCAGCTCATCACATAAAAGTTCTTTGTATCCCATGTTATCATACACTCTGTGCACAAATAAGTCCTAGGAATTTGTGTTATTCTAGGTATTTCAGTATTGGTGGTCAGAGAATGACCCAAGGTCTTCTTTTTAGTTATAGTTTAATTAAAAGTGACATAACTTTGGAGGTATGAAACTGATCAAATATCTGAGAAACTACATGCCACAGATGTATGAAGTACAAGTTACATAGAAAACCTGAATTGTGTGTTTGAATCATAAAGTATTCATTGCATTGTACTATGCATACAGCAGTTGCTCAGGTGTTCAAGTGAGATGCTAAAGAGAAAGAAAGTAGGCGGGATTAGGTTACCTGTCATAGGTTAAGGAAGAGAGAACTATAGAAAGCTAGAGAAGGTAGAGGATAACTTTCCTGATAAAACAAAACAAAACAAAACAAAACAAAACAATACAAATAATAGCAACACCTAATATATATTGAGTAGTTACAGACTGTTCAATGCTTTAAATATATTAATTTGCATAACCACCTTGTAAGTTAGTTGACATTTTTCATCTCTTTGGTAAATTATTAAATGAAGGTACAGAGAAGCTGATTACTTTATTTTAAATCACACAGCTGGGACATAATGGTGCCAGAATTTAAACTAGGCAGTCTAACTACAGTCTCTTTTGGCACTTCAGTAATGCCTGCCCAATCCATGTGGGAAAGGAGGCAGTTGCCTAGAGAGAATAAGCTACACAAACATGCTAGAGAAGAGGTGGTCAGAAGTGAAACACCATATCATGTAGATTACCTTATTTTGCTACTATGTGTCTTAAACAACACCCTTTTCAACCTTGGGAAGAAATCATTGTTTCATGAAATATCCAGCTAAAGTATAAAAGTTCAAGCAAGTAAAATATTTTGATGCAAGTTAAAATTTCATTTTGTGGTGATCAGTTGCTAGCTAACACTTGTTTTCTTGTTTTTATTCCATTGTGTTTTTGTGCTTATGTTTGACATTTTTTGGCAGCCTTGTTAATTAAGCAGAAGTTATCCCTGATTAATGTAGTATGAGCTGTTCCTTAAGTACTATAAATAATGCAGTGATTAATTGCCATATCTAAACCAGCCACCCTTTAGCACACTTCAAAGATGGATTTTCTTGGTTGTATTTGCTGTTGTCTACTTAATAACGATACTCATGTGGGAAAAAAAAATCATCTTCCTTACTTCTTTTTCTACAGGAAACTGTATTTAAACTATTTGATATAATTGCTTTGGCTTGGTAGTCAAGAAAATTCATCTTATAATTATTATAATAATGTCAAAGATTCTGCTGAATTCAACACAATTAAAAATTTAACTGCCTTACAAATGTTTAATAACAATATAAGACTTAATTTTAATGTTTAAAATATAATTTAGATAGTCATGGGAATTATGTTTTTCTCATTCATTAAATTATTTTATCCTAGTATACTTAATAATGATTATTAGCTCCTCTGTGTACAAGCAACTTTTGAATTTTTGCTTAATCAGAAGAGTATAAAAAGTAGTATTTTTTGTTGTTAGGACTGCCGCTATAAATATACAATTTTTATTGAAATATGAGAAGAAACTAGAAGTTTGTCCTTGTATTTTTTTTCAGTTAAAAAGTCTATTATTACCCTGTAGAAATAGTGAGAAAATATTGTTAAATTGACTCCCGTATTGATGTTGAGATTTTTATTTCTCATATTCATTACACTGAGGGTTTTTTAAATTTTAGTTCTTTTAAAGATGTTTTATAGTTACTCCTAAGTACTACATATTGGTTGCTTATGTGTCATTGTTCATAAAATACTACTTCCATTTTATCACTATAGTCATCATCATGAGCATTTCTTAAGTACCAAAATATTTCTCATTCCCAAAAATTTGGAACTAAATTTAAAAATCCAATTTATTTTATCCAAAGGAGTTGGTCATCCTGTCATATCAACTAGGATCACAGGGAATTTGGAGTATTGTCCAGTTCTAAATTTAACATCCCAAGGAATATAGAAAAATATAATACATGGTATCATATGTTATACACGTGAACAGAAAGAGAAAGAAGTACAGTTTCTTTGAAGAAAGAATAACTCTTTCCTCTGCAATAATTATCAAGCTCCTAGTTGACAGAATTTTGTGGAAGATTACCTGAAATAAATGAAGTTTATCTTGGATCAAGACAGACTACTAGAGAATTACAAACATGTATAAAACTGCTTGGGTCCCTGTAGGACTGTTTTTATTGAATTTCATTTCAGTAACATAATGTCACAAGAATTCCAAATATCACCTGCCATACTATGTAATATCTCGGGCAATTCAAATGAAATTGATTTAACACTACTTCAAGTGCATAGAAGTTCAGAGCCTTCCCAAATATTTCCAGAGCAATTCTTCCTTTTCCATTTCTCTTTTTTATTTTTAAGTTTATGAATATTATAAATCTTCTAACAAAATTTGACTAATTGAGTTGCTCCTCCTGTTTTGGACACTGTGAAAAAATCTTCAGCTCATCTTTATCATCATTTCTTTTTAATACACCTGTGCTAACTTACTTTTGGCTTCAAAATTTAACTACCCTGGTTCTCTCTTGCACCCAACTACCCTATGTTTGCATTTTATTCTGGAGTGCCAAAAGTATTATTGAACATTAGCTCAAATATTTTGTGAAGGAAAATAGGATATAAATCAGGTTATGCATAAGAAGTGTTACTCCCTCCAAGTAAGCATATGCTATAAGAATGTAACAACACTTCTCTTATTAAACTCTACACAATCTTTGCCACAAGAATATCACATCTCTTCACTTTTTAAACTCTACATGATCTTCCCCACTGATTTTCTAGTATTGTGTCCCTAAACATATTTTGGACTTGAATAACTACAAAATGTATACCTCAAGATCCATCTCTTCTCGCTTCACCTCAATTCCTTTCTTTGTAACTGCCTTATCAACATGAAATCTCTAACTTCTAATAGAGAATAATTTATCTCCTAAACTCACCGGTGTTCCATTCTTACTCATCTCTGCAAATACTACCAAAATTCACTTATTTGCTAAAAAAACTAGGATGATCCTTAACTCCATTTGCTTTTTAAACAATGATCTATCAGCTAGTCTTATTATATAGCTCTACCTTCAAGATAGATTCAGGCTATGACTATTTCTTTCTACCACATAAACTAGATTCCCAGTTTGAGCTATCACCATTTTTCACCTAGACTCCATTTTTCTAGCGTTGGCTCGCCAGAATCTACTCTCTACAAAGATGGCAGGATTTGTCCCATCTTCATAGCCTGCACCATAAGATCGATGTGTTTTAAAACCCAAAGGGAGGGATTGAAACTGCCTTTGCAAAATTATGACTGAGACAGTGAAAGAGATCTAACCTAACAGACTCTATCTTGCTTCTAACCTCCAAGCTGTCTTTGTTCATTCCTGGGCGTAGGGTGAACTAACTTTTGAGGGAACTTAGTTTATGGTTTAAAACAAAGATGGTAACAGCCCTTTCCCAAAATAAACCTCTTTCTTGCCTGGGGACTAGACTGCTTTTGTAGGACTAACAAATTAGCCACAAGATTAGAAATTATAGTTTAGGAGTAATGCAGTTGGAGACTACAAGATTCTGACCCTCCCTGAACTGCTTGCTAAATCAGTGCTTGAGATATTTTGCAGACCTTGCACTTGATGAATTAGCTGGAACCACCTAGACAGTTAACTGACTCATCTGATCTTGTGGCCCCCACTCAGGAAGAGACTCAACACAAAAGGACAGCTTCAGTTCCCTATGATTTCATCTCCTACCTAATTAGCACTACTGGCTCACTGGCTTCCCCTTACCCACCAAGTTGTCCTTAAAAATTCTGATTGCTGGATGCTTGGGGAGATTGATTTGAGCAATAGTAAAACTCTGATCTCCCACAAAAATAAAATAAAATGTAAATTCAAACTCATCTCATCTCTGCTTAAAACTCTCCAGTGGACTCCTATCTTACACTGTCCAAACTCATTTCATGCCTATAATGTTCTCCTTGAATGAATCCCTGGAAAGGTCTCTAAATCTGATCCTAGAACTCTCCATTTCACTCATTCAACTTTAGACACACTGCCTGGCTCTTCCAAAAAATCACCAAGCATTTTCCCACCTGCTGTCTACCCTCTGCCAGTACTGATCTGCCTTAGTTAATTGAAAGATTCACATTATATCACTGAGGTCTCTAAGGCTCATTTGCATTTCCTTAGATGAGTCTTTCTCATCCACCTTACTCAAAAAAGGGAATCCTCCTCTCATCCTCCACTCATGCTGCTCCAAGGCATCATTCTCCATTACTTTCTCTGCTTAATTATTTTTCCAGCACTTCCACTGCTTGACATTAAATAAAATGTTTATTATTTTATGACTCTACCACTAGAATGTAACTGCAAGAATCCAAGAACATTTTTTGTCTTTTCACCACTGAATCCCAAGCATCCCTTGCAGATTCGATCTACTGGCTCTCTAATAGTTAAGCTATTAACCACATTGCCCAGTATTCTTTTCTCTATATAGTTCTGGATTAGAGTTGAACAGAAAAGGAACTTGTGCAAGATCTGGGACAGGAAAGTGAAGCAGTGGTCATTACTCTCTAAACTTACATCAGACAGAGAGTGACCGAAACAGAGCACCCAGCAAACTCTAGCTTATCACTCTCTTCTGCTTTGTGTCTAATTCTTATTCTCAACTATTAGTCCTGTTTGAATAACAGCAGCCTTGGACCCACTACCAGACTCTTAGCAGTGGGCCAAGAGCAGATAGATCTTACAGGGGCATAAGCTTCTAGCTGAATTTTCTACAAACTTTCATTTGTAGTCCCACTTCAGCAACCAAATGTGCCTGGGTTCTCAGCATTCTCATGCCAAAGGTGACAGTGCTTTGGGAAGGGTGACTGGTGATCTTTTCTCAAACTTTCCCCTTTTCCATCTTTATTTCCCCAACTCCTCCCACAATTGCATAAAGTCTAATTCCTATAATACATATATTCGTCCACTGTACTGAATTCAAATACCAGATATATAGAATGAACTCAGCAGGTATTTACTAAATTAATAAATATAAAACAGTTCATACAGATCTTAGCACATGCAGAGCACTCAACAAATAAATACATAATTTAAATAATAATGATTAATACATATAAATAACATTAATAAAAGATAAAGCTCTCAGAGCTGATCATGTAAAAGTTGCAGCATCTGGAAACTAGCCATATGAAAGAGTAAATTATGGAAGTGAGAAAAACGAAAAGACCTGTTCTCATTTACCTTTTAAGTTGTGTAGTAACTGATAGAGAATTTACATTAAAAATACTTCAGTGTGAGTGCCAGGCACCTTGGCTTATGCCTGTAATCCCAGAACTTTTGGCAGCTGAGGCAGGCAAATCACTTGAGGCTAGGAGTTTGAGATCAGCCTGGACAACATGGCAAAACACTGTCTCTTCTAAAAATACAAAAATTAGCTGGGCATGATGGCACATGCCTGTAATCCCAGCTACTCAGGAGGCAGAGGCATGAGAATCACTTGGACCCAGAAGGTAGATGTTGCAGTGAGCTGAGATCACACCACTATACTCCAGCCTGGGCTACAGAGTGACACTCTGTCTCAAACAAAACAAAACAAAACAAAAAACATTTCAGTGTGAGTGATGTCCATGACTGCTTCATCTATTTGAAAAGTTATCACTTGAAACTGGTAATTGATTTTTGTATTGATGTGTTATGTGAAGGACAGACTAGGGATTAAAATTAGGAGAAGACAAATCAAATACGAAAACAAACCTTGTAACCAACGAAAATATGATCTATCTTATAACCCAAGCATGTTCTCTCCCTTTTGTTATATTCAAAATATGCTAATAAATGGTATTCAGTGATAAAAAGACTCCTGTACTAGGCTGGAGCTTAGATAGGATAATCATAAAATTATAATCAAGTTATTTTATTCTATGCATTTAAAAACAGTTTCGATATGCATCATAGCACCATATTAGGTGTTAAAACTTACTATTTAAATGTTTATGGTAATAATTTCCAGACAAATGCAATAAATGCATAAATGGATCAATCCAATTAAGTTTATATTATAGTTTAGTATTATATATGCTCTCTAGCAAAGCTATAGCAAAGAATTGACAAGAGTGGGTTTGTAGTCACAGCAGAATTTGCCAAAGGGAAACAAATTTTCCAGTGATACCTTTTGTGCAATGGATTTCTTAAAAGAAGTGCTAAAGTCCCTTCAATGCAAACAACTCTATAATCCTCAATAGTAAGTTATAGGCCAAGTCTATATATTTGATATAATTCAAGCTGAAAATATCATGATGCTTTATAATAATGACTAAGAATCTTTGATGAAATTTCCCTTTTACATTTTCAGAGAATAACAGTGTGAAATTTGAAATATTTAAGTAAATTAAATAGGTATATTTTCTAATTTTCAGAGTATATTTTCTGATGATTACTATGGACTATATAAATAACCATTGAAATAAATGTCCTAGAATTTTTCTAGTGAATCATTTTTTCCTCAAGTTAAGGCACCTAAACAAGCGTTAGTTCTTAGAGATGGATTTTTAAGGAAAAAAGGAAAGAAGAAGGTGATTTTGAAATTTCCTGCTATCTTTTTCCTCTCAAGGTTTGCTCATTCTCTTCCCTTTTCTAACATTTACTCAACTTTAAGAAGGAGTTAAAGAAATATCCCTTCCAATAAGTTATTTCCCACTTGAACCTGCACAATCACCTAACACGACCAGAAACACTGGATACAACTTCAGTCTGGCTTCTTACTATTTCCTAAAATCAAAAATATAATGCTTGTGTTGTTTAAATTTATTTGATATATTTTATCCCTCATCTTCATTTACCAGAACTGACACTCAGTTGTGATTAGATGTTCAGTCTTAGGTTATTCACCTACCTCTCGATTCTATCTCAAGGCAGTCTCATCCATATCCATAGCTTCAATTACTTCTAGAGGCAGATTACTCATTTCGTGAGCTACATGTAAGAGTTTTAGGAGGTTTAAATCACATTCCCTTTCCCTCATAAGTTAAAAGCCAATTAAGAGACAGTCACAGGAGAAAGACAAATGGAAGATTGAAGTGTTAGCTTTATTACAGGTAGACTAATTAGAGTACAGGTTATCTCTGTGACCAAAACGAGCTTTCAACATACTCTACCTGAAAATGACAAACTTGTCTATATTTTAACAAGCAAGAAGGATAATTCAAAATCTATCCCACTATAGCAGAGGCAAATTAAGCTTTTAAGCTTTCTGGAAATATGTAGAAATACCCCAAACCTTCAAAAGAAAGAGAGGAGAGAAACGAAAGAGAGGGAGAGAGATATGAGTACATCATTAACTTCCAAATTATTAACCAGATAATATTTCCACCTTCACTGGAGAGCACTGAGTAAGAAGTAAAAATAAAGGCCAACATGTTATTATTATGATGATTTGAAGCTCTTCTCTATAGAAATATGAGGCCAGGGAAAATGAAGATTTCTTACTAACAGAACCTACTAAACAGGTCATTTATGGTATCTCAACAAACATTAACCTAATGTCCTTTTTAGGGGGGTGTGGAAGGGGGAGACCCAAATTTGATGAATGATATCATTATCATTTAATTAAGCTAGTCAGATATCTAGATGTTGTCCTTGACATCTTTCCCGCCTCAACCTTTTCACTCATTCGTTAGCAATCCATCTCTACTTTGTCTCATATTTAAATATCTGATCTGCCTCCAATTCTTTCTGTCCATGCCACCATTATCTTATCCTTGTCCACTCATCTACTTCTATCACCATTAGCCCTCTCTAATCTTTCCTCTACACTACGGCCAGTGTAACGTTTTAAAATCCCAAATACAATCAGGTCACAATTCCACTACTCCCACCCCATCCTTCTCTTTGGCCCTTGGTGTTTTTTCCCTTTACAGAACTAAGGTCTTCAGTGGTCTGCTCCTTATCTGCCACTCAGCCGCACTTTGCAGTGTATTCCATTTCAGTCTTTCCATGAGCCATTTTGGCCATCTCCCAGCTCACTGGATTCACCAAACCCATTCCAGCCATAGAATGTCGTACATGCTTGTCACTCTCATTTATATTCATGCTTCAGATTTCAACTCAGTCACTGCTTCTTCAGAGAAGCATGTATGAACACCAAATCTACCTCAGAATCTTCCATGGTACAAGATAGTAGCTCTATATATTAATCCTTTTCTTCATGTATAACTGTATTAGTCTGTTCTCACACTGCTAATAAAAACATACCCATGACTGGGTAATTTATAAAAGAGGTTTAATGGACTCACAGTTCCACATGGCTGAGGAGGCCTCACAATCATGGCAGAAGGCAAAGGATGAGCAAAGTCACATCTTACATAGTGGCAGGCAAGAGAGCCTGTGCAGGGGACATTTCATTTATAAAACCATCAGATTTTGTGAGACTTATTCACTACCATGAAAACAGCATGGGAAACACTTGCCCTCATGGTTCAATTACCTCCCACTGGGTCCCTCCCATGACATGTGGGAATTATTACAATTCCAGGTGAGATCTGGGTGGAGACACAGAGCCAAACCATATCAGTAACTGTTACGATTTTGTACTTTTTGTTAATTTCTTGATTAACATCCACCTCCTCACATTAAACTGTAACCTCCACAATGGCATGTAACATGATAATTTCTGAACACTATTATATATAGTGCTTAGTACATACCTGGTAAGTTTTTAAAATGTTGAATATGTGGTGATATTGTGCCTTCACCTTTTTAATACAATTAATTACTCTACTAGAGTGTTAGTTCCTCGGGGGGTAATTGCTTTATATTTTCCCTATGTGAATCCTTATGAGCCTTATGACCTAATCACATCTTAAAGACCTCATCTCACAACACTGTAGCATTGAGAATTAAGTTTCCAACACATTTAAGTTCCCCTATTTGGGGGAACATAGTCAAACCGTAACAATTGTCTTTGGGATTACTTTTCAGAATATTTTGCTCTCATTTTATTTTCTCAACCTTTCTAAATTCTCTGTTACTTATATTTATACCTAGGACTTTTAAGTCAAATCTGGAAATGTGTTCTTTATGGAAGCATGATTAGTGTGTATTATTTTCCAATTTTCAAAAACAAAAATTTATTTTTATTAACTATTACATCACTAATATAAACTTGCAGACAATTATTTTTACAACTTCCTTGAGCATTAAAATTATATATATTTGAAAATACTGATGAAAGTAGTCATAGATGACACAAATGGAAACATCTCATGCTCATGGATGGGTAGAATCATTACTGTAAAAATGACTATATTGCCAAAAGGAACTTACAAATTCAATATAATTTCCATTAAAATACCATAATAGTACTTCACAAAGCTAGAAAAAAAATTCTAAAATTCATATGGAATCAAAAACTACCATGCATAGCTAAAGCAAGACTAAGCAAAAAGAACAAATCCAGAGGCATCACATTACCCAACTTCAAACTATACTACAAGCTATAATTACCAAAACATCATGGTATTGGTATAAAAATAGGCACCTAGACCAATGGCACAGAATGGAGAACCCAGAAATAAAGCCAAATATTTACAGCCAACTGACCTTCAACAAAGCAAACAAAAACATGAATTGACAAAAGGACATCCTCACCAAATGTTGTGGGATAATTGACAAACTACATGTAGGAGAATAAAACTGGATCTTCATTTCTCAACTCATACAAAAATCAACTCAATATGGATCAAAAACTTAAATCTCAGACCTGAAATTTTAAAAATTCTAGAAGATAACATCAGAAAAACATTTCTAGACATTGGCTTAGGCAAAGAGCTCATGACCAAGAATATCCAAAAGCAAATGCAGCAGAAACAAAAATAAATTTGGGGGACCTAATCAACTAAAAAGCTTCTGCACAGCAAAAGAAATAATTAGCAGAGTAAACAGACAACCCACAGAGTGGGAGAAAATATTTGCAAACTATGCATCTGACAAATGACTAATATCCAGAATCTACAAGCTCAAACAAATCAGCAAGAAACACTAAATAATCCCATCAAAAAGTGGGAAAATGACATGAACAGACAGTTCTCAGAAGAAGATATACAAATAGTCAACAAAAATATGAAAAAAAAAAGTTCCTCACTAATCATCAGGAAAATGTAAATTAAAACCACAATGAGATACCAACTTAGTCCTGCAAGAAGGGCCATAAGTAAAAAATAAAAAATACACAGATATTAGTGTGAATGTGGTGAAAAGAGAACACTTTTAAACTGCTGGTGGTAATGTAAACTAGTACAACCAACATGGAAAACTGTATGGAGATTCCTTAAAGAACTAAAAGTAGAACTATCATTTGATCTAGCAAGCCCATGACTGGGTATCTACCCAGAGGAAAAGAAGTCACTATATGAAAAAGACACATGCACATGCAAGTTTATAGCAGCACAATTCACAATCGCAAAAATATGAAACCAGCCTATGACCATCAACCAATGAGTGGATAAAGAAAATGTGATACACACACACACACACACACACACACACACACACACACACACACAGAGCATGGAATACTACTCAGCCATAAAATGGAATGAGATATTGACATTTGCAGCACCCTGGATGGAGTTGGAGACCATTATTCCAAGTGAAGTAGCTCAGAAATGGAAAACCAAACATCATATGTTCTCATTTACAAGCAAGAGCTAAGGTATGAGGATGCAAAGCCTAAAGAATGATATAATGGACTTTGGGTACTTGGGAGGAACTGTGGGAGGAAGGTGAGGAATAAAAGACTACACAGGTACAGTGTACACTGCTTGAGTAATCAGTGCACCAAAATCTCAGAAACCACAGTGAAGAACTTTTCCATGCAATCAAACACCACCTGTTCTCCCAAAACTATTAGAATAATAATAATAATAATAATAAAAATAAACAAAATGTTTAAAATCTGTATTTGCTATAGAGTTTAATGTAATTATCTCTATATAAGATAATATATATATAAGTAATTTGTCAGTGGTAAATTGTAGTAGGAATATGAACTATTGCTAATATTATCAATAATTTCTGTTAAGATATATCAGTAATTATTCATGAAAATAAAATATTAGATGAAAATTGTGCAAGACAAAATTTGCTTTTGAATTTTAAGAAGCTATGAAATACTTAATGTCATGGGTTTAAGATGACAATTTATCTTCTTCTTTTTCAAAAAAAAAAATAAGGCAGTTTGAAATGCATGTTCTGACTACTGTAACATCTTGTCTAGGATATCTAGATACCAACATGAATGAAAAGTTTCATGAAATAATGAAGTGAGACAAATTTCCACTGCAATATAATCAATTCCTAAGATTTTAAATTCAAGTTTCAGTTTTTATTGGAAAATATACCACTTAGTGAAGTTTTCTGCTGTATACATGGATCTAACCCTCTAATGATAAACAATAAATTTAATGTTAGACTAATACAGTCCCAATAGAAACTGAATATAAAAGAAACCTTCATGCAGCATCCACATGTTATTCTACAGAATTTATGATGAAAATGACTGCTGGCAACATCACAGTATTTACAAGGAGAGGTTACTTTCTAGGCTCACTGTCCACAACCAGATGTTTGCCTTTGCACCATTTACTAGGATAGCTCATCACTGTCAATGGCACCGTCAGCCAGAATGAATGACTCCTCCTTGCTTTCTCTCCTAAATCAAATTTAAATTCAACTTAGTGTTCCATCCCTTTGACTATCATTTGAAAAATGTTAACTCTATTGCTTCTCATTTTTTTGTTTATGTAATATTCATTCTGAAAACTCCAAACTTGCATTAATATTGCCATATATTCCCCTTGTTTCTATATCCAGTCTACTGAGGGCCGCTGGAGACAATCACAAAAGCTTTGCAGATTTGTGGCCCACAGATTCTATGTATCCAGCCTCATTTTTGAAGATGCAGGGCTATCTGAACATCATTCTACATATCTCTAGTATGTTTTCTCTTCTCACTGTACGAGAAGATGCTTTTAACTTTTACCATTCTGATAAGTTGATGACTTCCCGTTAGCTACTGTCTCAGACAGTAAGATACCATGATGCAGCTAATCTCAAGCTAATCATTTCCAGTCTACAAACTTACTTATGATGCCAGGACTTTATTATGTATCACCATTATCAGTGCAAAGCTGCAACTTCTACTTATCAAACAATATATTATTCCCATTTTGTTATTTTCAATATTTCATTTTGTTCTTTTATGTTAACCTCTTTCTAAACTATTTATTAATCTAAAGTAATATTCTTTAAGTTGTTCCTACATTTAAAAAATCCTCTGTCAACCCCACATCCTTCTCCAGCACAGTCTAGTATGTTCCTCTTCAAAATTTGTAGGGATCATCTATCTTTTCTTAAAATCCATTTATCTTTCAAAATACTAAAGTTTCTTCACATTACTGCAATGAAATTAATATCACTAACATCAAGAATGTCTCCCAGATGCATATATTTAACACAATAAACAGTCGTTTCCTTTTGAGATTCTGTTTCCCTTTCATTTTACAGAATTACAACTTCTCCCATGTTTCCTGCGGCATTTCTCATCCCATCCTTTTGGAATCCTTCACACTTTCCATATATAAACTCATTAAATGATGGAATTTCTCAATATATAGTTATTGCTGCAAGTTTATCACTTTGGACACCTTTCTTTTTTTTTTTTTTTTGATTTTCTCCTTTTGTGTAATCTTTCTCCAGTGGCCCACAATCTAATCTTACTACTGACTTGGATAGTTACTGGCACTCAAACTCAAGCTGTAAATCTAAACTGCTAATATTCTTCTTCCACCTTCTTCATCACTCACATTATCAATGGGTATTGGCCTACTATTTAAGTCCTTCTATGAAATGGATCATTTTTTAAAAAAATCTAACATACATAGTTTAATTTCAACCTAATTTATATTAAGCCTATATACAATCAATAAAAATATAGGAAATGCTATGACTGGGTAAGGGTAGAGCAATGAGAAAGCTACATGCCTCCTATCAAGAAACTCACTAAGGATGGGAGGGGGTGAGGGATGAAAAATTGTTCAATGGGTAATATTTGGGTGATGGTTACACTGAAAGCCCAGACTTCACTACTATGCAATATATCCATGTAATAAAACTGCACTTGAAGCCCTTAAATTTATACAAATAATAAAAAGGAAACACTGAAATTTAGTATAGTACAATGTAATAAACACAAATGTAAACACATGTACCTGGGAAAGAGAAATACAGAGGAACACCAGAAGTAACACAGAGGAATGCTCCCTTGCAACAGAAAATTTCTGGAAGCAATGACCTCTGATTTGGGATGTGAGGTCACATAGGATGTGTTCTAGTGAGTAAAGGAGAAGACGACATTTGCTACAGGCAGAGGAAAAACAGGTATAAAGAGATAAAAATCTGAAATGCCAGGGTGTGTTTGGTAACCTATAAGCAATTCAGAGATTCTGCCTTGTAAAGTGCAACAGGGTGTGTGGATGGGCTAATAACAATGCTAAGTAGGATGGCAGGGATGAACAGTTATTTTTATCACAAATTCTTAGTTAGTGATATTTGAGCGTAATGAATTAATGTGAAAGCGGGAAAAATGAGGTGTGCTTAACTCATATAAAATAATTTGTTTCTAATTTTAAAATTATTTTACATGATAAATGAAAATCTTTGAGGTTAGAGGTAAAAATATAAAAATTACAAATCAGTATTGTAGAAAACATGGTATTCTAGAGAAAAATATAAATGTTTTCCTCTTTTTTTTCTTTCCTTTGCATCCACATTTCTAGGTATAGGTGATTCAGTAAAAAAAATTTGAAGATTTTTACAATGTGTATTGCAAAGAAATAAAGTGACTTAATAGTGAAACACAAATATTCTTTAAAAATATGCAATAAATAAGCTGGCACATAGCTTGGTTTCCAATTTAGAAATAGTTTTTATGTCAGTATGGAACTGTAATGGAAACATGCAGCTTATTTCTTGATAGAAATCAGAGTATAAATGATGATTACTTTTCTAGGCTAACTCACAAGAGCCAATTTAACACGCACACCACACACACACATTACATGCACAAAACATGATATATATTTGCAGGAAAAATTGAAAATAAAAACGTATAGTAAACAGTTGATGGTTATTGGACTAGTCTAGGATCTGAAAATATGAAGGAGATAGCAAAAAGAAGAAATACACTGTGTGTATATTATATATATACACATACACACACACACCACACACATACACACATACATACATATATATATATATATGTTGCTATATGTTGCACAAATTTATTCTTTATGTCTTGATACAGAGAGGCCTGAGACAGCATATGAAAATACAGTATGTCAGGTGAAAAGTTTAAAAAGTGAATTTATTAAAAATCAAGAAAAGTTGGTTAAATATTGTAGGAAATGAAAGAACGTTAAGAATAAAGTAACATATTTAGTTTATACGGGGAAGCCTTGTACTTTGCTGGAGATTGATCTCTATTTTGTAAAATTTCTACTAGTCATTGCACAGAAAGGCACATAATCTATAACATTAAGGTAATTATGAAGCAAATAATATAGTCAGTCTCACAAGCCTCCATTTCATATTATTTCCACATAAAAATTCTAAAGGTCCATTCTGTAAAAATAATTTGAGGAGAAGTAAGGTGTCAAATGAAAGCAGTTCAAGTATATAAATGTCTGCTGGAATGGTTGAGTCAATAATAATTATTTTACTTTCTAAAGAAATAGCTAGGTCAATTCTGATATTAATAACAAATAAGAACCAACCACATGCCATAATCTGTGCTGACCAGACATAAGTTGTCTTCTTCAGGCCTCATAATGAGCCAGGGAAGTAAGTGCTACGTATCCATAAACCTTAGTTATAATTCTGAAATCCAAAAACAAGATGAAAACCAAAGGCTGCTTTCATTGTTGCTGTTGTTTGTTTTTTTCATAAGTTTGACATTAAAACCCTTTTATTGGCAAATACTGTTGACCCAAACTGAGGTGAGACTGTTTATAATCTCTATTTATTCCACTGAGAGTGAGTATTATTAATGTGTTTCTTTGCAAAAAAAAAAAAAAAATGCTTTTGCAGGCCTCCTTAGGTTGCTACATATTACACAGATGGGTACCACATTACCTTTCTAAAGATACAAATTTTCTGAATTCTGAAAAATATCTGCCCCCAAGAGTTTCAGATAAAGGATTATTAATCTGTATTGCTATGTGAGTTTTACAAATGATGTAAGAGAGGCTCAAGATCACACATCTAAAATGTGCTTAAAGTAGGATTTCATATATATATGGTATTTGTGGAAACACCATATATATATGAATTATTGTATGAAAATTTAAGAAGACAAATATAAAAATATTTTAACACCCATAGCACGGAACAGAAAAAGAAATACTTGAATATCTTGAACTACCTAAACACTTTTATAATTTATATTACTTTTTTCTTTTTTATGTAGTACTTACCAAAATTGGTAATTACATAATAATTTACATGGTTGTTAGTTCAGCGTTTGTCCCTGCTAATAGAATGTCAGTTCCATGACAGTAGAGATTTATAATAAATTTTATGAATAAATATAACTACCATTTTAACATTTTGTGTGCAGTAATAACATGCCAGTCATGAGCTTAAGTATTTTAAATGTATTAACATGTTTAATTTTCATAACTGTCCTATGCAAATATTATTATTATTTGCACTTTGCATGGATGGAAATGCAAAGCAGTTAATTAACTAGCCCAAAGTTGAATTGCTGGGAGTTTGGAGGCCATTCTTCAAACCCAGGCAGTTCTCTACCTCTGACATTCAAGCTTTCAACCACTACCATATATTTTGTGTGGTTACAGTATGCTTAGAATCTACTTTATTTTTAATTTAATTTAACTTAATGTTAAGTTCCAGGATAAATTTGAAGGGACGTGCGGGTTTGTTACATAGGTAAGCATGTGCCATGTTGGTATGCTGCACCTATCAATCCATCACCTAAATATTGAGTCTCTCATGCATTAGTTATTTATCTTGATGCTTTCCCTCCCCACCAGCCCCAACAGGCCCCAGTGTGTTTTCTTCCCCTCCCTGTGTTGATGTATTCTCATTGTTCAGCTCCCACTTTTGAATGAGAACATGTGGTGCTTGATTTTCTGCTCCTGAGTTAGCTTGCTGAGAATAATGGCTTCCAGCTCCATCCATGTCCATACAAAGGACAAGATCTTGTTTCCTTTTTATGGCTGCATAGTACTCCATGGTGTGTATGTACCACATTTTCTTTATGTAATCTACCATTGATGGGCATTTGGGTTGATTCTCTTTGCTACTGTGAATAGTACTGCAATGAACATACATGTGCATGTTTCTTTATAATAGAATGATTTATATTCCTTTGGGTATAATCAGTAATGGGATTGCTGGATCAAATGGTATTTCTGGTTCTGGTTTTTGAGGAATTGCCACACTGTCTTCCACAATGGTTGAACCAATTTACATTCCCACCAATAGTGTAAAAGCATTCCTATTTCTCCACGGTTTTGCCAGCATCTGTTGTTTCTTGCCTTTTTAATGATCACCATTCCAGTTAGCATGAGATGCTATCTCATTGTGGTTTTGATTTGCATGTCCCTAGAATTAGAATTGTTTTTATCTTAACTCTATCTTCATTCTTTCATACAATGACTTCAGAAAAGTTCCTTAATTCTTAATTTCTTTTTGGAAAAAAAAATGAATATAGGCATACCTAGATTTATTGTGTTAAACATTACTGCTATTTGCAGAAATTGATTTTCTACAAATTGAAGATTTGTGGTAATCCTTCTTTGAGCAAATCTATCGATGCCATTTTTCCAACAGCATGTGTTCACTTCATGTCTCTGTGTCACGTTTTGGTAATTCTCACAGTATTTCATAAACGTTTTCATTATTATGTTAATCTGTAATTAGTTATTTTTGATGTATATTGTCATTGCTTTGGTCGGCCATGAACTATGCCCACATAAGACAGTAAATTTAATAAATATTGTGTATGTTCAGACTGCTCCATTTTCCAATCATTCCCTATCTCTCTCCCTGTCTTTGAACCTCCTTATTATCTATCTCAAGAATATTGAAATTAGGCCAGTTAACCCTACAATAGCCTGGACGTTTTCAAGTGACAGGAAGAGGGACATGTCTGTCACTTTTTACTTATTTATTTACTTATTTTTGAGATGAAGTCTCGCTCTGTCCCCCAGACCGCAGTGCAGTGGCATGATCTCTGCTCACTGCAACCTCTGCCTCCTGGATTCAAGCGATTCTCCTGTCTCAGCCTCCTGAGTAGCTGTGTTACACCACCACACCCGGCTAATTTTTGTATTTTTGGTAGAGACGGGGTTCCACCATGTTGATCAGGCTGGTCTCCAACTCCTTACCTCGTGATCTGCCTGCCTCGGCCTCACACTGGAATTACAAGTGTGAGCCACCACGCCTGGCCATGTCTCTCACTTTCAATCAAATGTTACAAATGTTTAGGCTTACTGAGAAAGGAACTTCAAAAGCTGAGAGGCAGAAAGGTAGGCCTCTTGCACCAAACACCTGAGTTGTGCAACAAAACTGTTCTAGAAAAAAATTAAAAGTACTACTGAAGTGAAAACATCAATAATAAGGAAGCAAAAAAGCTTCATTCCTGATATGAAGAAAGTTTAGGTGGTCTGGGTAGAAAATAAAACCAGCCACAACATTCCCTTAAGCCAAAGTCTAGAGCAGAACACGGACCTCTCTTCAATTCTCTGAAGGCTGAGAGAGGTGAAGAAACTGCAGAAAAAAGTTGGAAACCAGTAGAGGTTGGTTCATAAGGATTAAAATAGAAGCCATCTTCATATCAAAAACTACAAGGTGAAGCAGCAAGAGCTAATGTAGAAGCTGCAGCAAGTTATGCATAAGATCAGGTTAAGATCATTTAAAGAAGGAGGCTACACTAAACAAGAGATTTTCCATGCAGACAAAACATCTTCCTATTGGAAGAAGAAGCCAAGTAGGACTTTCATAGGTGGAGAGAAGTAATTGCTGGCTTCGAAGCTTCAAAGGATATGCTGACTCTCTTGTTAGAGACTAATGCAGCAGGTCACTTTAAGAGGAAGCCAGTGCTTCCTCTTAAATGCTCATTCACCATTCTGAACATCCTACGGGCCTTAAGAATTATGCTAAATCTATTCTGCCTGTGCTCTATAAATGGAACAACAAAGCCTGGATGAACGTACATGTGTTTATAGCATGGTTTACTGAATATGTTAAGTGAACTCCTGAGATCTGGTGCTCATAAAACAAGATTCCTTTAAAAATATTAGTATTCATTTGCAGTGGATCTGGTCATCCAAGAGCTCTGATGGAGATGTACAAGGAGATTAACGTTGCTTGCCTGCCTGCTAACCCAATATCTTTTCTGCAGTCCATGAATCCAATAGTAATTTAAAGCTTCAAGTCTTATTATTTAAGAAATACATTTCATAAGGCGATACCTTCCATAAGTAGAGGTTCCTCTGATGGATTTGGGCGGATACGTTGAAAACCTTCAAGAAAGGATTCTCCACTCTGGATACCAATAAAAATATGTGTGTTTCATGGGAGGAGGTCAAAGTACACACATCAACAGGTCTGTGAAAGAAGCTGACTTCAACCCTGACAAATGACTTTGAGGGCTTCAAGAATTCAGTGAAGGAAGTAGCTACAGATTCGGTGGAAATAGCAAGATAACTAGAATTAGAATTGGAAACTTAAGATATGCCTGGAGTTCTGTTATCTTGATGCAGAGTAGCTTCTTACAAATGAGCAAAAAAAAAAAGGTGGGGGGGGATTTCTTGAGATAGAAACTATTCTAGTGAAGATGCTGCAAACATTGTTTAAATGACAACAAAGGATTTAGAATATTTTACAAACTTAGTTGATAAAGCAGCTGTACGGTGAGAGAATAAGCTCCAATTTTGAAAGAAATTCTACTGTAGGTAAAATGCTTTCAAGCAGCATTGGATACTACAGAGAAAAGATATGGGAAAGAGAGAATCAACTGATGTGGCAAACTTCATTGTTGTCTTATGCTAAGAAATTGCCACAACCACACCAACCATCAGCAACCACTACTCCGGTCAGTCAGTGGCCATAAACAGTGAGGCAACATCCTGCACTAGCAAAAATATTATGACTCACTGAATGCTCAGATGATAATTAGCATTTTTTATCAATTAGTTATTTTTAAACATTATTTACATTTGTTGACATAATGCTATTGCACACTTAATATACTATAGTATATTGTAGACATATAGTGTAGACATAATTTTTATATGCAGTGGGAAACAAAAAAATTTGTGTAAGTCACTTTATTATTATAATAGCTTTTTTGATATTTGCTTTATTGCAGTGGTTTAGAACTAAACCCAGAATATCTCTGATGTATAACTGCACATAATTCCTGCCACAAAGAATTGGTGTTAAAACTAAATAAATTATTACATCAAAAAACCAGTTCCTAACATTATGCTCACTTCACTATAGGTATCTGATAAATAACAATTGAAAGAATGAAGTTGCAATTACTATATAAACATGTAATATAGTTTCTTTGTTTATTGATTATTTAAACTATTGCCAATTTGCATATAATAAACTTCTTTGAGGAAAGAAATGTTAAAAATGTAAATGAACTTCTAAAGGAAAATACAGGAATCTGACTCTATGACCTTGGATTAGGCAAATGGTTTATATATATATATAACAACAAAAGCACAGCAACAACAACAAAATAGATAAATTGCACTTCATCAAAATTAAAACTTTTATGCAAGAAAGGAGCTCATCAGGAAAGTCAAAAGACAGCCCACAGAATAGGAGAAAGTTTTTGCAAATCATATTTGATTAGCAACTTATATTGAGGTTATTTAAAGAAGTCTTACATCTTAACAATAAAAAGATAAATGTAAAAATTTGCAAAGAATTTCAGCAGATATTTTTCCAAGAAAGATATACAAGTGGCCATATAAGTACATGAAAGATGTTCAACATCATGAATCTTTACGGAAAGGTAAATCAAAACTTCAGTTAGACACAACGCTCACAAGGATAGTTATTTTTTTTTCAAGCCGTGCAATAAGTGTTTATGAGGGTAAAGAGAAATAAGGACCTTCATGCATTAATGGTGGTAATGTAAAATGGTGCAGTAATTTTGGAAAACAATTTGGGAGTTTATCAAAATGTTAAACATAAAGTTATCACAGAATCCAGCAATTTCACTCCTAGGTGAATTGAAAATATAGGGCCACACAAACACTTGCACAAAAATATTCTTAGTAGTATTATTCGTAACAGCCCTTAAGAGGAAATAACTCAATAACTTGATGAGTAGATAAACAAATAGTGGTATGTCCACATAATGGGATATTATTTGACAACAAAAAGGAATAAAGTACTAATACATGCTACAGCATGAACGAACTTTGAAAACATTTTACTAACTCAAAGATGCCAGTGACAAAAGGCTACATATTGCATGATTCTATATATGTTAAATGTCCAGAGTAAGCAAATCCGTAGAGACAAGAATGTATATTGGTGGTTTCTGGGAACTGGAGGGAGAGGTGAATGGGAAGTGACTGATAATGGATACAAGTTTTCTTTTTTGGAGTGATACAAATGTTTTACCATTAAATAGCTGCAGTAGTCGCACAATTTTATGAATATACTAAAAATGACTGAACCATACACTTTAAAAGAGAGAATTGTATGGTATTTGAATTATACCTTAATGAATCTCTTATTTAAAATGTGAATGAGACAGGTTATAGCTGCAATACTTAAAGTAACTACATTTGACTCTGTATTTATTCATTGTGAGTTTCAATTTCCACTCCTATGAAAAGAATAGTTAAGACTTATCTTTAAAATCTTTTCCAACTCTAAAATTCTAATCACAATTAAATAATACACTTTGCCCAACTGAAAAATTATATAATTATACACACATGCAATACTTACAGTAACTACATCTGTAACTATGTATTTATTCATTGTGAGTTTGTTTCCACTTCTGTAAACTGAATAGTTGAGACATATCTTTAAAATATCTTCTAGCTCTGAAATTCTAATTGCAACAAAATAATATGTTTTGCCTACCTGAAAAATTATATAATTAAACACATATGCACACAAACACATATGTACATATATATATGATATATATGATATATATTTTATATATATATAGAGAGAGAGAGAGCATGAGAGAGCTGCTTTTATTCCATCTAATAAATTGTGAAATATATAATTGGAGGGTCTTAATTGTGTATCTTTATAAAGCTTCAAAACTAAATTAACAGATCACAAAAATAATCTTTGTCAGCGAATAAGAATACAATATAATCTAATCTCAAGTATTGAGTTTAGCCTTACAATTATCATCTTTCAATATGACTTCAAGTTGAAAAGACAACAACCAGCATGTTTCATGGGATAAAGCTCAACAGCTGTTAGTGGGATAGATGTGTTCCAGTTAGGAGTGAGCCTGAAGGAAGCTGGGAACTGCTTGAGGAATCTGGGACTATGAGCTCAGCCCAGGAGGGGTAAGGGCAGTCAATGGAGCACAAACATAAATGTGACTCACCTCACTTCTGGAAAGAGCAACTGTCCTCAGGGTTACTATTATGAAACGGTGACCTGTGTTACTGTAGGATGCAGAAACCTGACATCATTCACAGAGTTCTCAATGACATACCCCAAGGGTCTCTTTTGATATCTCCACATTTACTTACCATGTGTATTTTCATGAAAGTAAAATGTGGATGGTTCACAGACACTGGATGAGTAGTTTGGTTTCTAACTAAATCAGTTGTAGCTCTACCTTTAAATGTAAAAAATAAAAATGAATAGCTTACCAATTCAAGAAATAATAGTTTTTTGAGTTGTTACGGACTTTATGAGACTATCTGATCCTTTTACTATATTCACGTAGTTATCACTTTTAAGAGTGTGAGGCAGCTCAGTCAGTCCCACTGCTCATAAGAAGCCTATTAAATGCTATGCATTTTTTAACTTCCGCTTTGTAATAATATGGCTGAAAATGTAGCAAATACTAAATAGTTATACAATCATGCATTTCTAGTCTTTCTTTCATTTTTTTTCTTCATCTGTCCAATTCTTACTTCCAGCTCCTTCAAGGATGATGACTACTCTTAGTTCCTTAAGAATAATTCTAGGATTGTTATGAATGTAAAAGGAAACAGAAATGAAGGTTATCCTCTACCTCACCTTTTAAAATAAATGATTGGGAGCAGTGGCTAATGCCTGTAATCCCAGCACCTTGCAAGGCCGAAGCAGGTAGATCACTTGAGCCCAGGAGTTTGAGACAAGCCTGGGCAACATGGCAAAAACTTGTCTACCAAAAATTCAAAAACTAGCCAAGTGTGGTGATGTACCTCTGTAGTCCCAGCTACTCTGGAGGCTGAGGCAGGAGGATCACTTGAGCCCAGGAGTTCAAGGCTGCAATGAGCTGTGATTACACCACTGTACACCAGCCTGGGAAACAGGGCAATATCCTGTCTCAAAATAATAATAATAATGATAACAATAATGATAGTGAAATAATTATAAATGATTGTATATGATATATGCTACTCTCTGGTATCTTGTTTTATTCCTGTTAAAGTATATCTTGACAGTACTTTCATATCTTTATATAGATACTTTCCATCTTCTTAATTGCACATGATTTTATTGTTTAACCTGCCACAATGTATTTAACGTTTTAGGGTAGTCAAAATTGGCCATGTCAAACAGTGCTGCAAATGAATGTCTCCGCGCATATTATTTTGTGTGTGTGCCAGCATATTTGTAAGGTAAGTTCTCCAAAGGGAATATAGAGCATTATTTACATTTAAAAGCATCACCTACAGTCTGAAGCACCTGTGCGAACACATAATTTCCAAGTGATTTTAGTTTCACCGGGCCACATTAACTTGGAGTAGTTATAGTGATGGTAATCAATATCATTCTTTCTGATTCAACCCTTACTCAAAGGTGTGAAAGAAATAAAATCGTTTCCATATGTTTCATTATTAATTACTGATATGTTCTCTTAATTAACCATGTACCCTCTGTCACTTTCTCAGATATTACTGTATTTCCGGTTGCTATTGTAACATTTTGTCCCCTTCCCCTCATAATGGGAGGTATGATTTCATGCCACTCTCCTCTACTGCTTTTGATATTATTACCCCATGCATTTTCGTGCCACTTCTATGCTGCAACAGTAACAGAGTTATTTAATGCTGTAATAGGAGCATTTCTTTTCACTTTCAGTTTATTCCATATGTCAGGTGACATAAATAATTTATTTTTCTCTTGATCTTCAATTTTCCAATAGTAAACAATGTATTAGGCATGCCTTCTATTATATTTTTTGATTCTTGAATGATGTCAGTGCTAGGCTTGGTTAACAGCCTAACTCCTCCATTATTTCTTCTGAATGAAGAAACACACACACACGTGCGCATGCACACACACACACAGAGTTTTATTATAATTTTCCTCTCAGCTATCTGTTTTTTCTTCCTTTTAATATAGTTAATAACAGAGAGACTAAAAAAATCCTACATAATATTTTAGCTTACAAAGCTAAGTAATTTATATATAATATTCGTGAAATAAATTATCCTTCTCAAAATATCTGTAATAATTGTAATATTGTTCTCATTGTAAAAGTTTTACATGATTATTTTAAAGAATTTCAAGTATATAATGATTCAACTTTTTGTAATTGTACCTAAAACTGGCATTTTAGAATACTTGCCTTGAAATAAGACCTTTAAAATATTTTATTTCTCAACCCTTGTTTTAAAACGTGATTCATTCTAATGACTGATAATTGATTTTATCATATCTCAAATAAGTATAAAAGTGGACAGCAGTTTGTTCTACTGTTAATGAGCAGTTTGTCCATGCTTCAGAAAAGCAAATAAAAATGAAATCATTTTATTTAAATTGTCGCTAGGTCAACACTCCTGTATTGGAATTTCTTATTTAGAATTCATCCAGGACTGGAAGCACCTGATGCGCTGAAACTTTTCTGCTTCTCTGAACTATGTTTTAGATCTTGACTTCTCCTCGATGATAATAAAGAGTAAGGGATTACAATAATTTCATAAAAAATATTCTCTTGCTTTGAACATCTTTAACAATTATTATTTATATACCTCTTGGCATTTACATGCTATCTTTATTGTTAACTATATTTTGTGCGTTAGACTTATCTCCATAATTAGACTCTCACTCCTAGGTATGACATAATCTTCATTGTATATGCCACATCTTCTAGTGAGGTGTCTCTCCAATGGTAGAAGCTTAAAAATTGCTTATTGAAGATGACCGTATGATGATGATAAGTTGTACTCATAAATAAGATCATTATACCATGTATATAAAAGCACATATCAGAGGTAGTTACAAAAAGAAATCAACAAACAATTGTTTCGCTGAATTTATCAAATATTTTTGCAAATATAACATGCAAGACATTCTAGGTCTCATTTTTCTTAAAATATAATGCACTACAAGCTGTCTATTTACCTTTAGCACTTTAGTTCTATTGTTTTCAGTAATGAAATAAAACAATACCATGCCATTGAAGTACATTTTTTGTCACCTTGAATAAACATAATGCTTTAATTTACAGTGCAAATTTCCCCAAAAATATTTCACCAATAATAATCAGTCTGAACATTTCATACCATATGTCAAGTCATTTAAGGTATCACTTTATTTGAAATCAGTTTGGCTTTAAAAAGTGAAATCAATAATATGTCTTATCATATTATTTTTCTGGCTCATAAAAATTCTTCTATTACTTAAAAAGCCATATATGCATAAGAAAAAAATCTACTAATAGGTTATTATGTATTTCAAAATCTACTTACCAAGTACTAAATATACAATGTAGTTTTCTATAAGTATAAATAATCAAAGATGCAGAAAGATTTTGGCCTTTAGGGGCACATCAGCACAAAAATAATTACTCATATTTATTAGTTACTAAGTGTCAGTGTTCTCATCTTTAAAATAGGAAAAATCCCACCTAACTCTCTAAGCATAAGGAATGGAAAGAATACATTTAAAATATGACATGTGTATACAGTAAATGTTATCTATACTATTACATTACAACTAGTGTTTTATAGACATTATGTGGTTCTATCTATGAGACACATAGACAGATAGTGCCAACAACTCCATAGAATAAATATATCAGGGGCGAGATAGCTTGTTATGGACCAGAATGAAATTTTTAAGTTAGAATTCCTGGGTTTGAGGTTTGGTTGCGCTTACTTAACATTTTGGTGCTCTTATATAAATCATTACAGATAATTGTAAGTTTCCCGATAAGCAAAAATATTTTAATAGATATTAAGTAATGAAGGGTTTTGCCAGATCAATAGAGTCAATATGTTTGAAAACTTTTTTTTAAAGTCTGTAAAAATATTATTTTATTATATATATTCATTTCTTAACAATATTTTTTATTGGATGAATTACTTATTCATTGTCTTTGCTCCTAATTGTGAGATTAAAGGGTACATAAATCATACTATATCCCTATCTTATTATGATTTCCCCCAAATCATAATTTTTAATTCTATTTTTTGTTGTAAAAATATCCCCATTATTAGTACATCAACAAAATACCTGGACATTTAAGCTAATTTTTGAATAATTATGGAAACAAACTCTATATGCTACACAAAATATTTTAAAGAAAATATTTATGTGTTGTTTGTTGTTTATTTAATTTAGAACTTAAAATTACTTGGATATTTAATGTGTTAGTTACTTTGTTTATTCTGTCAAAGCATATTACGGATAGAATTAGGTATAGATTCCTTTTTATTATCACTATGTTCTAAGAATGAACAATTGAAAAGTCAACTTTTGGTAGGAAGACTAAAAGTAATATTACACAAATATAAAATAACAAAATTACACACTAAAAGGAAACTAAATTTTATGAAATAGTATAGCTGTTAAAAATAACCTAGGTAGGAAAAATGTATACTGATTTACATAAACACATTTATTTCAATTAAGCCTTATAAATAATAATTATTTCACATCAAAATAAATGTTTATTGAGAGCACATATAATTATAGAAAACAATAATTCTTTCAAGTTGGAATTCATAGGAACTGAATAAAGTTTAAGAATAAAAAATATTTATGACAGAGTTTTGAAATTTATGTTTAATTGGGCTGTGTCTATAATTATTTTAATTTTTATGTCATTTTTCACCCTGTGACCCAACTACTTATATTCTTCTCATTAAAATATAAGTTGAGAATCATACGAACATTGTAATCAGTGAATTACAGACTCCAAAACTAGCCACAGCCAGATCAGGAAGTTTAGCTTCTGTCAAAAAAAGTTTTCTAGAATTCATGATTAATGAATGATTTTAGTTCTTGGAATTAATCAAAACTTTATTGAACAATAAAGTTTTACTAAAATTATGATGCCTTGTACATCATGAGTAAAGAACCATTTCAAAAAAAATCAGTGAAAATAATTATTTCTTAGCCTTTTGGCTAAAGTCAAATGTAGAAGACACTGATTAAAAATAACTGATAAATTATAATGTAATATAAAAGGTGGAACTGCAGATGATTATTAATATTACTACAAATACAAATAATATATTAATGATCTTCATTGAAATAAAAAACAAGAGTTGGACAATGAGGCATTTCAATGTCACATAAAACCTAGCAAATATGATAAAATGAGATCGGTGGCATTTCTGCTGATTCACTGAGTAACCTTATACAAACCAAATCACCCTTTGCTTAGCTTTCTAATAATTGAAAATATGATCACTGAAGCAGAGACACTCAAGTTCCTTTCAGTTAAAAGTGGTAAACAGTGACCAGTCCCAGTATTTCTGTGACACTATCCAGCAAAGTGACAACTTTTATTCAAAATGACCAACACTAATATGATAGGATTACATGTAACCGGGAAGGCATTTCATCAGATCACTAGGCTTTAACATAAAAATTCCATTAAAATGAACATCCAGTTAGCTTTATTATATTTATTCAGAAAACTTCTGGCTAATAATATTTTACCCCCTTTGACTGGACCAATACATACAAAAGGCTAAGTTTCCCCAGATCATTTTTCTCATTTAGGTGTTACATATGTTTCCAATTATGAATTCAGGCATGAGTTCAATTGTGCTTTCCCATGAAATACCTTAAGAACCTGTTTAATATGCATCATCAAATGGCAGATTCCGTCTAAACAATCAAAATCCACATCACTGATATTTTGAGAATGCTGATTACATAAAATCTTCAAAACTGTGGCTAATCCATGGCATCCAGCCCTCTGTTATGATCTGTCCAATGACATAGGTAGGTAAAGGTAGAGGGATATGTCTATTTCCAAAAAATACCCACAGAGGAAAATTAAAATAGTTTTTCCTATTTTAACAATAAAAATCATTATAAAACAGTAGTAGTATCATGTTTGTCTTTAATTTCTTCAAATGTAAACAGTACATTGTTTGTAGGAATTAATCACAAATAAAACTAAAGAGCAACTTGATCATGTTTGTAGCCAGGAATTTGTCAAATAAAACAAAGAAAATTGGTTGGTGAAAGAAAATAAAACATGGAGTGAACTGAAAATGAAGCACAAAATTATATAGGGCAAATATTTCCTTACACAATTAACTGTATGCCACATATAAGTACATATAAGACTATTCTAGATTTCTAAGTCCAACTATATTCAGATTTGTTCATATTATATGTAGTTTGAGTGTAGGGAAGTTTATGAAATAAAAATTCCATGAAAGTAATTTGTTCCATACCTAGAAAAAATTATTGTTCAAACTTCAAGAGACATATTATGTAAGGTTACACTGCATCATTCTGTAGAGTATCTATGTAAAGGAGATGGGAAGATAATTTATATCACTTGAATATTTGTCCCCACCCAAATCACATATTCAGCTGTAATCCCCAAAGCTGGAGGTAGGATCTTGTGGGAGGTTTTTGAATCATAGGAGTGGATCCCTCATGGACTGGTCCTACCTATATAATAGTGAGTTCTCACTAGATCTAGTCATTTTAAAGTGTATGTCAAGTCCCTCCCCATTCTCTCCCTCTTTCTTGCTCCTGCTTTCACCATGTGAAGTGTCTCCTTCTACTTAATCTTCCCCCATGAGTAAAAGCTCCCTGAGGCCTCTCCAGAAGCAGATGTTGCCATGCTTCCTGTATAGCCTGTAGAACTGACAGCCAATTAAACCTCTTTTAAGTTATCTAGTCTCACATATTTCTTTATAGCAATGCAAGAATAACCTAATATAACAATATAGATGAATGTGTTTGGCACTATGTTCAAAATAAACATGACCAAAACACACTGTTTTCAGTAATGCAGGGTAAGGAAGGTGATAAAGAAGTATTTATGAAAAATATTAGTATGTTCAAAAATTACAGCCTTTAGGTATGAATGATATTACTGGGACACAAAATAATATTTGAATGACGTCTAAAGTTTAAATAGTAATTTTGAGTCTGTGTCATTTTTCTAATTTTCATAATTACTTCAGTAATGTAAATGAATAAGAAAATACTTTTCAGGGGGTACATACTGAATTATGCAGAATTAAAGGGTTATCATGTGTCCAATTTACTTTTCAGAGAATCAGG
Source organism: Theropithecus gelada (assembly GCF_003255815.1). Taxonomy (NCBI): domain Eukaryota; kingdom Metazoa; phylum Chordata; class Mammalia; order Primates; family Cercopithecidae; genus Theropithecus; species Theropithecus gelada. Next base: position 49,468,597 of record NC_037672.1, read on the forward strand.
AATATATATACATATACATATATATATTTTGTTTGTTTGTTTGTTTTGTTTTGTTTTGTTTTTTGAAACAGAGTCTCTCTCTTTCAACAGGCTGGAGTGCAGTGGCGCCATCTCGGCTCATTGCAATCTCCACCTCCCAGGTTCAAGCCATTCTCCTGCCTCAGCCTCCCAAGTAGCTGAGATTACAGGCACACACCATCACACCCAGATAATTTTTGCATTTTCAGTAGAGACGGGATTTCACCATGGTGGCCAGGATGGTCTTGCTCTCCTGACCTCGCTATCCAGCCACCTTGGCCTCCCAAAATGCTGGGATTACAGGCATTAGCCACCGAGCCCAGCCAAGAAAATGCTTTTCAGGGATGCATACTGAATTATGCAGAATTAAAGAGTTATCATGTGTTGAATTTACTTTTCAAAGGATCAGGGCAATATAAATCATTTTTTAAAAGCAAGCGTTTTAAAAAGATGACATAGGCTCAGGCTAGATAATTGAAGTGTATCCTAGGTCAATCAATGTAAATCTTCTGAGTCCTATTGGGAGCTGTCAGTGGTATGTTTTCATAAAACATAATAAAGTTTTGGAGAAAATACTGTGGATATTTTCAAAAACAGAGAGAGGACAAAGACACCATCAGAGATCTGTCATGGCCTAAGGGAGGGTCATTTTTTAAAATGCTTTTCCAGAATCGATTTTAGCAGCAGACACCAGTGTCGGAGTCTTCTCACAAAAGCAGAGGAAACACTGTAATGGGAGAGAGTATGCTAGTCTTTTATAGCAAAACTGCCTGTGGCTCCTCAACTTGCTATTATGTTTCAATCCTTCAAGAGAAGGAAGAGAAAGCTCAGAAGGCGGGTTAGACCTAAAAGTCAAGTTAGTGAGAGGATCAAAATGAGTAGAGAGCGACATTATATTCCTTGAGGATGACATTTTTATCTATACGTGTAATCCACACATGGTCTTTTTATTCCATATTTTAACAATTTTATTTATCTATTCTAGACAATAGAAGAACTATGCGTTTTTGTTTTGTTTTTCAAAGACCCTGGGAGTGCTTCTAAATGTTGAACGATTTTTGTTACACATCTCAATATTATTATTTTCATGATAAATAGTATGAATGGTGAGTAGCTATAATAACAGCAATGCCATAATTTTCTACTAATACTAATAATATTATTTAATCTTTATATTCACACTAAGCACAAAGTAACAGTAAGGGCTTTACATACGTTATGATTTTTAATCCTCAAAATAATGTCAGGAGGAAGGTACTGAAAGTAACCATGAAGTTGTATCAATTGTTCAAGATCACACAGCTTGCAAGTAAAGAGCCTTGGAAGAGCTCATACCTCCATGAAACAGTCTGATGACAATTTGTAACATCATTATGAATAAAAACTTCCAAAGTGTACTCACATATAGAGATTGATAGATTAATCAATCATTCTGGGCCACTTTCTAAAATGATTTTTTGATAATTCAGCACTCCTTTGACTTTAAAATATGTACATTTTTATGAATTCATGAATTTGCAAATTATATGAATACTTCTTTGGCTATTAGTAAGGAAAATACCGTTTGTCAGTAAGGAAACTATTTGCTAGGACCAAGTTGAATCCAATAATTTCTGGTTTGATTTCATTTATTCAGCAAATATTTATTAGGCACCTATTTTATCCTGGGTACCAGGCTTGGTGCCAAAAATGCCATGGTTAAGCAGACATAAATCCTTGACATCATGGAACTTTTACCCTAGTGAGAAAAACAGAAAATATATAACATGAAATTGTATATTATACCATAAGATAATAAGAACTAGGAATAAAAGGTAAAGCAGCAAAATATAAAAGTGTTTTTCTTATGTTGAGTAAAACCTGAAACTCTTCAGGTTCCTCTCATTGTTCCTGGAATTTCTCTCCGGAGCAAAGTGGAGGGAAAAATATCTAATATTTATTTTAAATGATAGCCTTTCAGTTATATTAAATCACTATCATATCCTACCAGAAAACTTTCCTACTCAAAATAAATAGATTCAAACTTACTTAAATGCGCATAATGTGAAATTATTCTGAGTGTTCTTCCCTGGACTTGATCCATTCTATTAACCTCCCTTGGCAGTCAGGGCCAGAACTAAACACAGCCTTTAGATGTGGTTGGACCAAGGCAGAGTCACCCTTTTCACTCTTTCTCTTTATATCCTATAGTTCTATATTTTATTACTAACAATGCAAATTCTAATTGATAAACTTGGGAATGAAAGTTAGATCTGACACTTATTTGCTGAATGATCTTGGGTAGGTTATTTATCTTCTTTCAATTAATTTTATTTTTCACTATACTGTTTATAGTAATTTCTATCCATTGGTTTGTTGTTGAAGGTAAATGAAGTGAGTACAGGAAGGTAACTAGCCCCAGGTGTGCATACAGTACGCACTTAATGTTTGTTTCTATCTGTCTTCCATGTTGAATTCAGAATCTAGCTAAACAGTCATGCTGTTGTCAAATCGAATTTATCCTCATCTGTAACTGTCCTCTTTGTTTAATTGATGCTAGAGTTTTTAAAAAAGAACTTAAAATTAGCTCTGTTAAACATGATTTGCTAACTTCTACCTAATTCTTCAAATTTCTCCATTTCTCAGAATCTCTATTTTGTAATTCAACATATGAAACATATTTAATATTTCTTCCAGTTTCATAGCACCTGCAATTTTGAAAAGATTGAGTCCAGTATTCTTACCCACATTAATAATGAAACTTTAGGATAATATAGGGGCAAGAATGAAACTACGTGACAAATCACTAGATATCTGCTTTATAGTTAATACAAATCCATAACACAAGGTTATCTGAGTATGAACTGTCAACCAATAATAAGCCTGCTCAGTTCCATATCATCAGTGAATATTTTTCCATCCGACCAACAGGAACACTAAAAGAGACGTTTGTAAATGCCTTATTGAAATTCAGATACATTAACTCGGTTTCTGTTCCCTGAGATGTAGGGAAATTCCAGTGATAAAGATTGTAGCACCTACTTAGGAAACAATCATGACATTCATAGTAATCTACTAAAATGAAAGTAGACTCAATTAGATATTAAAACGAGTCCTTATAACTGTAGAACTGAACATAATAAAAGTTTTAATGGTTACTTCTCAGAGTATTATTTCCTTTCAGAAAAGGTGGTCACATGAATATTTAGTGAAGGGAATCAGATTCGTGTCATATCAGAGTCACTGATTTTCTATCAGACAAAAGAAAATTATTTAAGGAAAATAGTTTTTGAAGTTGTAAATTTTCAAACCCCATACTGTCCCCTTCCACACCTCTGCTAGGTATGAGGAATACAGTAGAATCAACTAAATGACCACTTTTAATAAACCATAATTTCAAAATAATGATCTCAGATACAAGTGGCCATAAAGTAGTACTGTGGAAGTTCTTTTTACAGGAATATATCTTATTAAAGGCTTAGCTATGAGTTTCTTCCTAAAACACCAAACATCCTAAACTATCAACATTATGTTATTTACTATTGTCCTGTAGAAATTTTTATGTATGCAAATCTGTTTGACCAACTTTGGGTTAACCTGTATTAAGGGCCGGTTTCCACTACTGTGATGATACTTAAAGTGTATGTTGAACGGCGTTCTAAGCTCCCAAAGAGAATGTGGTATGTAACATTTCCACATTTCATTGACCACAAAACCTTTTTTAAAAAAAATTCATAGCACTTATTAACATTTCCCAATTGTATATTTATAGTAGTCATTGTGATTAGATACTATTATTTAACAACAAAAAATTGTAACAGGGTTCAACTCTGATATTAGGACTAAGGGTCAGGTCTATTTCATATACACACACAAACACAATCATAGAAGACAAGGATTCAGGAATTGATTAAATGGTGTTGTGAGAAATGAATGCCATGGAAGTAGTGAGTTTTCAATATTTAGTGCTCATTACTACAATACCATAACCTAGAATTTCTTAGTAGGAATCAGTCTCAAAAAACAATGCTGAATTCCTGTGATAAAATATGAGTCTTAGAGCCAGGGTGGTTAATGCTAAAAATAGCCGTTGTGTGGCATGATGATGTAGACTGTACTTTCACCCTTCCTCAGGGTGAGGAACTACATTAACCTTCAGAAGATCTAGCCATGGCAAGGTGTAGAAGGCAGCAGGAAGGTAAATGAGGTGGTGGCTCACTAGAGAGAGATCCAGGGATACCACTGTAACCATGATATTGGGAGTACTATTGTGACTTCAGGAAAATACTGCAACTGTGTGCAAAATATTATGAATATATAGCTTAGCCAGATAATTCAAAGCTTTTTCCTGATTTTTGAAACAGCCAATGACCTAAAAAGGTTAAAATCCTCCACCTACATAAAATTGTCTTTCTCTTTCTTCTGACAGCAATAGCAACGACTGCCCCTGGCAAAATGATTTCAGAGAAAAATTGATCTCTTTTAGAGTTCTCCAGCAGAAGATGAGCAAACAATCTTTTAAAGCAACAGGCAGTGCTGGTAGGAAATGTAAAATATTATGTCCAACAATGGTAACAAAAATTTTAGAAATCAAACAAAATGTTGGAAGATTTGTAGTCTTATTTTATTCTATTTTATTATTTAGCATTTGTTTTACAGTAATAAATGTATCTGTGAAATCCAACTAGACTTGGAGGGGAATGAGGAAAATATGGAACCCAAAGATCTTTGATTCTTTATATGTTTGAACTTTAGCTAATTTGGCTGGCAAAGGAAGAATGCTGAGTTTTTTAATCAGGGAAGGGAATTTTTGTTTCTACAACAGACTTTAAAACAGATAACAAGAGATTTTAGGAAGGCCCCTTCTAGATTGAGAAAGTCCTTTAAATAGGTAATCTATCATCTCCTCATTCTAGCAATGACTTCTGAATTATTATTAAGACATTCTCCACCAGAGGTAGCTTTCCAGAGCCACTTATACATCCTTCCTCCCTTGTCTCCATCAAGTACATTCTTACTCATGTTTCTGTTTCTTACTCATTATTCTGCTCCTGGGTACAGTTACCACTACACAGCATAGTCTCCCATCTGTCCGGGTCAAATACTCTAGACAACTAGAAAAGATCAAGGGAAGTCATCCTCAAGAAATATCCCTCTCTGTTGGTCATTAAGGGGCATATTGGAAAGCAAAATTAGGGCTTATAAAAATAGACTTTCCAGAGTACCTCACATTCTCCCCACAACATGCTGACTCTTATTTTATGCATAGATGCTTTTTATTATTTTGGTTTTCAAAGCATCTCCTAAACACGATAAAAAGCACATGAAATAATTTAGTTATGTAAGGAAGAAGAAAAATATCAGAATTTACCACTTTGAAATTTTTCTAGATAACAACTCCAAATCTTTTTTTTTTCTTTGCATTCTCTGTATTTCTAGAGTTGAGATGTTCTTAAAACCACGGGAAATTCCTTATTGTTTGAGTAATTGTGTTACGTGAATTACATTAGCATAACTGAAATCAGATGAAATCAACAGATAATTCTATTAGCGGTTTAAACAGCTTTGGACCAGCAATAGTGTACTTTTAATTTTATATATTTAACCAAAAATGTCTTTTCTGTTAGGTTTTGTTCAGCACATTCCATATGCAATCAAGAAACAGAGTAAACACAGATCCGTATTATACATTGCACGCTATCATCAGTACCAAATTAATGACTGATATATAGAATGTGAATCATCTTTTCTGTCAAATTTCTAAACATGAGATTGTATCTCAAGTTAATCAGTTTTCTAATCCTCCATGGCATTGCCTGTTTTCCTTCTCTTGTCCCCAGAGAGTAAAAATATTTTGTATTAATTGCAAATTACTCAATAAAAAAGTATCATGAAGCCAGAAGTTTGTTTTTAATCCATATTGTCTTGTGAATAATTTTAATAAATATCTTATTCAAAAACAATACATATGTCTTTATCAAATATTGCTAAATGAGTTTTAATTTCTAAAATTTCCTTAATTTAATCATAAATATATTCTGCTTTTTCATATTTTTTGATGTTACAACTTTATTTTCTCCATAAAATTTTTTTTTTATTTTTCCAGCTGACAATGCTGTAAGTACAATGCTACTTATTAAAATTAATTACTATTTATTTCCATAATATGTCTTTGTCATTACTGTGCTACTACTGGAAATGGAGAATCTTGACAGCTTAATTTTTAAGAGCCATACACTAGGACTTTTAAATTAATAGTACACCCTAGTTTTCCTTTAAGTAATCTACTGTGGAATATACATGGTACGTATCACTTTGATGATCAAATTAGCAACGCCCTCAGCATGAATAAACTGAGAGTGAATATAGAGTATGCATTCCTGATAAAATCTAGCTCATAGGTCTGAAGGGAATCATGATAAAGTAGCAAAATAATAGATGTGTCACCTAATGAGCTTTAAACTTTTTAAAAATGACAACAAAAAGATGTAGGCATTACCATTCTGAATACAATGTTACTACATTGTAGAGTTTTAACTGGAGGGTGTCATTGAACAGAATATCATACAAAATACTGACAAATAAAAGTGAATTTTAATTGTCAAATCACAAAGCAATCCTTTCATTATCTGTGGTGAGGAGACGACATTTCACAAAGGGCATATATTTTTTTTTCTATTGGAGGACTTATTTCAAGGGCAAATGAGCTGTGTATTTCATATATATGTATACATGCACACATATATATTATATATATATATATTTCTTCACAACAAAAGTTAAGTATTTTTTCTATATTTAACTCCAAATAACTTAATTATTTCATAATTGAAAACAATACATGAAAAGTAGAACTACAAAGGTATATTACAAATGTACAAAAGTAGTACACAAATGTTTATGTATTCCAACCTATTTATTTTTTAAACAAATGTATAGAAACCTAATAATTCATGAATTCTACTGTAAAATGCCTAAAATTTAAATTTAGAATAAACTATATTATTTGGTTTTGAAAATGCAGCTGAAAATCTCTGTAGCAAAGAGCTGTCTTATGAATTCCATTCTTGTTCTAAAGATAGTACATCTTGACATGAGAGTTTTCATAGCATTAACATGGTTGTAGGAAAAAAAAAAAAGTGGCTTGATTTCCTTACCTTAGACTATATAAGCATGAGTCAATTTTTAATAATGTTTTATAAATTCCAGGTGATATTCTGTGTTGCCAAAATTAAAATATCTAATGCAAAATTGACTAAATTTTAAAATGTTTTTGAAAATAGCAAATAACACTAACAACAAAACACTGACAATTTGTAGAAACTCCTCAACATCAATTCAGTCATATGGTCATGTCTAGAAATGAGCAAAATTTTGAATTTTATCTAAATTTTGAATTATATGTAAATTATAATAAAGGATAACTTGAATAGATGCATCTTAAATGTTTATGAAAATAAATGAAATTATAAATATCAACATTTATAGCAGGAAAGTTAACGCAGCTATTTTATAACACTGGATACTCTAAAATATATTTGACTTGTTCCATTTTTTTCAGTAGATATATTTTTATATTTTTAAAAGACAAATTATATGTTAATCACCTGACATTTCCCAGTACATAGGGAACCATCAGTAAATGTGAGAAGCCCATTGTGTATATTGGTGATGCAATCTATCCTTTCTGATCTAGCTCCATAAACATTCTCCTTTTGACTGCTTCCAAGGCCATACTGGAACACCTAGAATGCATCATGAATCTTTACGGACAGTATCATCTGAAAATTCAAGCGTTTTTCCATTGCTTCAGAGAATGAAAACTACCTAACACTTATTATCTTGAAATATCTTCTTGTTTATCAGAAGCTTTACTAATTCACCAAGTAAAATATTTATATGGCTCCCAAATATTCGTATGTCTCATATATATATAATATTATAATAAATAATATATAAGACATATATTATATATAATACATATTATATTATATATTATATATTACAATATAGATTATAATATAATATATTTATATATTCCCACATACATGCAGGTACACTTCTTTCCTCTGTTAGTATATATGACATTATCTACATAGTCCGATTCACAGAATGTAGGCACATGCTTTTAAAACTGTACTCCACATAAAGCCCCACATAAAGGGCTCTTGTGACTGAGGGAAAAGTTAGACTACTTTGTCTGAAGTGCTCTTCTATGCATTGAAAATACATCAGTAAACAAAAGAAACAAAAATCACCAAAAGTCCTAGTAGAGTTACATTCTAGTTGAGACTTGATAGCCACTTCACACACAGACACACACACACACACACACACACACACACACACACAGCCAAATTAGAATATTTCTTTATTCTTCATAGGTACTTCACTCACACGTCAGTCAAACTAGAATATATCCTTATTCTCCTGTTTTTTAATGCTTAAGATATTTTCATTAAGAAAGGTTTTGGGAGGATCACACCCAAGATGGCCAAATAGGAACAGCTCCAGCCTCCAGCTCCCAGCATGAGTGACACAGAAGACGAGTGATTTCTGCATTTTCAACTGAGGTAGCGGGATCATCTCATGGGGGCATGTTGGACAGTTGGTGCTGGTCCGCGGGTGCAGACCAGCGAGAGCTGAAGCAGGGCCAGGCATTGCCTCACCTGAGAAGCACAAGGGGGAAGGGAATTCCTTTTCCGAGCCAAAGGAAATTGAGACACACAGCACCTGGAAAATCGGGTAACTCTCACCCTAATACTGCACTTTACCAAGGGTCTTAGCAAAGGGCACACCAGGAGATTATATCCTACACCTGGCCTGGAGGGCCCCATGCCCACGGAGCCTCCCTCATTGTTAGCACAGCAGTCTGAGATATAACTGCAAGGCGCAGAGAGGCTGGAGGAGGGGTGCCCGCCATTCCTGAGGCTTAAGTAGGTAAACAAAGCCACTGGGAAGCTGGAATTGGGTGGAGCCCACCACAGCTCAAGGAAGCCTGTCTGCCTCTGTAGACTCCACCTCTGAGGACAGGGCATAGCTAAACAAAAAGTAGCAGAAACCTTGGCAGAGGTAAATGTCCCTGTCTGACAGCTTTGAAGAGAGCAGTGGATCTCCCAGCACGGAGGTTGAGATCTGAGAACAGACAGACGGCCTGCTCAAGTGGGTCTCTGACCCCTGAGTAGCCTGACTGGGAGACATCCCCCACTAGGTGCAGACCGACACCTCATATGGTGGAGTACACCCCTGAGACTAAGCTTCCAGAGCAAGAATCAGACAGCAACACTCACTGTTCAGCAATATTCTATCTTCTGCAGCCTCTGCTGCTAATACCCAGGCAAACAGGGTCTGGAGTGGACCTCAAGCAAACTCCAACAGACCTGCAGCTGAGGGTCCTGACTGTTAGAAGGAAAACTAACAAACAGAAAGGACACACCCACCAAAACCCCATCAGTACATCACCATCATCAAAGACTAAAGGCAGATAAAACCACAAAGACGGGGAAAAGGCAGTGGAGAAAAGCTGGAAATTCGAAAAATCAGAGCGCATCTCCCACTCCAAAGGAATGCAGATCATCACCAGCAATGGAACAAAGCTGGATGGAGAATGACTTTGACAAGTTGAGAGAAGAAGTCCTCAGTCAATCAAAGTTCTCAGAGCTAAAGGAGGAACTATGTAACCAAGGCAAAGAAACAAAAAACCTTGAAGATTTGATGAATGGCTAACTAGAATAACCAATGTAGAGAAGTCCTTAAAAGAACTGATAGAGATGAAAACCATAACACAAGAACTATGTGACAAATGCACAAGCTTCAGTAACCGGCTCGATCAACTGGAAGAAGAGTATCAGCGATTGAAGACCAAATGAATGAACTGAAGTGAGAAGAGAAGTGTAGAGAAAAAAGAGTAAAAAGAAATGAACAAAGCCTCCAAGAAATATGGGATTATGTGAAAAGACCAAATCTGCGTCTGATTGGTGTGCCTAAAAGTGATGGAGAAAATGGAATGAAGTTGGAAAACACTCTGTAGGATATCATCCAGGAGAGCTTCCCCAACCTAGTAAGGCAGGCCAACATTCAAATTCAGGAAATACAGAAAACACCACAAAGATACTCCTCAAGAAGAGCAACTTCAAGAAACATAATTGTCAGATTCACCAAAGTTGAAATGAAGGAAAAAATGTTAAGGGCAGCCAGAGAGAAAGGTCAGGTTATACACAAAGGGAAGCCCATCAGACTAATAACAGATCTCTCGGCAGAAACTCTACAAGCCAGAAGAGAGTGAGGGCTAATATTCAACATTCTTAAAAAAAAGAATTTTAAACCCAGAATTTCATATCCAGCCAAACTAAGTTTCATAAGTGAAGGAGAAATAAAATCCTTTACAGATAAGCAAAGGCTTAGAGATTTTGTCACCACCAGGCCTGCCCTACAAGAGATCCTGAAGGAAGCACTAAACATGGAAAGGAACAACCGATACCAGCCATTGCAAAAACATGCCAAAATGTAAAATCCATCAATGCTAGGAAGAAACTGCATCAACAAACGAGCAAAATAACCAGCTAATATCATAATGACAGGATCAAGTTCACACATAACAATATTAACCTTAAATGTAAATGGACTAAATGCTCCAATTAAAAGACACAGACTGGAAAATTGGATAAAGAGTCAAGACCCATCAGTTTGCTGTATTCAGGAGACCCATCTCACATGCAGAGACACGTATAGGCTCAAAACAAAGGGATGGAGGAAGATCTACCAAGAAAATGGAGAACAAAAAAAAGGAGGGGTTGCAATCCTAGTCTCTGATAAAACAGACTTTAAACCATCAAAGATCAAAAGAGACAAAGAAGGTCATTACATAATGGTAAAGGGATCAATTCATCAGGAAGATCTAACTATCCTAAATATATATGCACCCAATACAGGAGCACCCAGACTCATAAAGCAAGTCCTTAGAGACTTACAAAGAGACTTAGACTCCCATACAATAATAATGGGAGACTTTAACACCCCACTGTCAACATTAGACAGATCAACAAGACAGAAAGTTAACAAGGATATCCAGGAATTTAACTCAACTCTGCACCAAGTGGACCTAATAGACATTTACAGAACTCTCCACCCCAAATCAACAGAATATACATTCTTCTCAGCAAGACATCGCACTTATTCCAAAATTGACCACGTAATTGGAAGTAAAGCACTCCTCAGCAAATGTACAAGAACAGAAATTATAACAAACTGTCTCTCAGACCACAGTGCAATCAAACTAGAATTCAGGACTAAGAAACTCAATCAAACCCACTCAACTACATGGAAACTGAACAACCCACTTCTGAATCACTACAGGGTACATAACGAAATGAAGGCAGACATAAAGATGTTCTTTGAAACCAATGAGAATAAAGATACAACATACTAGAATCTCTGGGACACATTTAAAGCAGTGTGTAGAGGGAAATTTATAGCACTAAATGCTCACAAGAGAAAGCAGGAAAGATCTAAAATTGACACCCTAACATCACAATTAAAAGAACTAGAGAAGCGAGAGCAAACACATTCAAAAGCTAGCAGAAGGCAAGAAATAACTAAGATCAGAACAGAACTGAAGGAGATGGAGACACAAAAAACCCTCCAAAAAGTTAGTGAATCAAGGAGTTGGTTTTTTGAAAAGACCAACAAAATTGATAGACCACAACCAAGACTAATAAAGAAGAAAAGAGAGAAGAATCAAATAGACGCAATAAGAAATGATAAAGAGAATATTACCACCGACCCCACAGAAATACAAACTACCATCAGAGAATACTATAAACACCTCTACGCAAATAAACTAGAAAACCTAGAAGAAATGGATAATTTCCTGGACACTGACACTCTCCCAAGACTAAACCAGGAAGAAGTTGAATCCCTGAATAGACCAATAGCAGGCTCTGAAATTGAGGCAATAATTAATAGCCTACCAACCAAAAAAAGTCCAGGACCAGATGGATTCACAGCTGAATTCTACCAGAGGTATAAGGAGGAGCTGGTACCATTCCTTCTGAAACCATTCCAATCAATAGAAAAAGAGGGAATCCTCCTTAACTCATTTTACAAGGCCAACATCATCCTGATAGCAAATCCTGGCAGAGATACAACAAAGAAAGAGAATTTTAGACCAATATCCCTGATGATCATCGATGCAAATATCCTCAATAAAATACTGGCAAACTGAATCCATCAGCACATCAAAAAGCTTATCCACCATGATCAAGTGGGTTTCATCCCTAGGATGCAAGGCTGGTTCAACATATGCAAATCAATAAACATAATCCAGCATATAATAGAACCAAAGACAAAAACCACATGATTATCTCAATAGATGCAGAAAAGGCCTTTGACAAATTGCAACAGCCTTTCATGCTAAAAACTCTCAATAAATTCGGTATTGATGGAAAGTATCTCAAAATAATAAGAGCTATTTATGACAAACCCACAGCCAATATCATACCGAATGGGTAAAAACTGGAAGCATTCCCTTTGAAAACTGGCACAAGACAGGGATGCCTTCTCTCACCACTCCTATTCAACATAGTGTTGGAAATTCTGGCTAGGGCAATCAGGCAAGAGAAACAAATAAAAGTGTTCAGTTAGGAAAAGAAGAAGTCAAATTGTCCCTGTTTGCAGATGACATGATGGTATATTTAGAAAACCCCATTGCCTCAGCCGAAAATCTCCTTAAGCTGATAAGCAACTTCAGCAAAGTATCAGGATATAAAATTAATGTGCAAAAATCACAAGCATTCTTACACACCAGTAACAGACAAACAGAGAGACAAATCATGAATGAACTTCCATTCACAATTGCTTCAAAGAGAATAAAATATCTAGGAATCCAACTTACAAGGGATGTAAAGGACCTCTTCAAGGAGAACTACAAACCACTGCTCAGTGAAACAAAAGAGGACACAAACAAATGGAAGAACATACCATGCTCATGGATAGGAAGAATCAATATTGTGAAAATGGACATACTGCCCAAGGTAATTTATAGATTCAATGCCATCACCATCATGCTACCAATGACTTTCTTCACAGAATTGGAAAAAACTGCTTTAAAGTTCATATGGAACCAAAAAAAGACCCCACATTGCCAAGACAATCCTAAGCCAAAATAACGAGGCCGGAGGCATCACGCTACCTGACTTCAAACTATACTACAAGGCCACGGTAACCAAAACAGCATGGTACTGGTACCAAAACAGAGATATAGACCAATGGAACAGAACAGAGCCCTCAGAAATAATACCACACATCTACAGCCATCTGATCTTTGACAAACCTGAGAAAAACAAGAAATGGGGAAAGGATTCCCTATTTAATAAATGGTGCAGGGAAAATTGGCTAGCCATAAGTAGAAAGCTGAAACTGGATCCTTTCCTTACTCCTTATATGAAAATTAATTCAAGATGGCTTAGTGACTTAAATGTTAGACCTAAAACCATAAAAACCCTAGAAGAAAATCTAGGTAATACCATTCAGGACATAGGCATGAGCAAGGACTTCATGTCTAAAACACCAAAAGTAACTGCAACAAAAGCCAAAATTGACAAATGGGATCTAATTAAACTAAAGAGCTTCTGCATAGCAAAAGAAACCACCATCAGGTGAACAGGCAACCTACAGAATGGGAGAAAAGTTTTGCAATCTACTCATCTGACAAAGGGCTAATATCCAGAACCTATAAAGAACTCAATCAAATTTACAAGAAAAAACAAACACCACCATCAAAAAGTGAGCAAAGGATATGAACAGACACTTCTCAAAAGAAGACATTCAGACAGCCAACAGACACATGAAAAAATGCTCATCATCACTGGCCATCAGAGAAATGAAAATCAAAACGACAATGAGAGATCATCTCACGCCAGTTAGAATGGCAATCATTAAAAAAATCAGGAAACAGCAAGTCCTGGAGAGGATGTGGAGAAATAGGAACACTTTTACACTGTTGGTGGGACTGTAAACTAGTTCAACCATTGTGGAAGACAGTGTGGCAATTCCTCAATGATCTAGAACTAGAAATACCATTTGACTCAGCCATCCCATTACTGGGGATATACCCAAAGGATTATAAGTCATGCTGCTATAAAGACACATGCACATGTATGTTTATTGTGGCACTATTCACAATAGCTAAGCCTTGGAATCAACCCAAATATCCATCAGTGACAGACTGGATTAAGAAAATGTGGCACATATACACCATGGAATACTATGTAGCCATAAAAAAGGATGTGTTTGTGTCCTTTGTAGGGACATGGATGCAGCTGGAAACCATATTCTCAGCAAACTATCACAAGAACAGAAAACCAAATACCGCATGTTCTCACTCATTGGTGGGAATTGAACAATGAGATCCCTTGGATACAGGAAGGGGAATATCACACACCAGGTCCTATTGTGGGGAGGGGGAGAGGGGAGGGATAGCATTAGGAGATATACCCACAAAATATATATTTGAACACTAGAAAACTCATATTGAAAACAAAAGTAATTATAAAATAAGGGTCATACCTTTCTAAATTTGAAAGTGAATTTATTATAGAACACATATTCCAATTCCTCACAAATGCATACAATCAATAATTAATTCTATTAACTTTATTTCTTAATAATATGCTTTTAATTTCCAATAGCACATATCCATATTAATGCAAACCTTAAGTGCAAATTTACACCATACACCTACATTTTTCAACTATTCTTTTAAATTAAAATCACAAATACAATATATAAAGTATCGAACAAGGACAAAAAGACATTAATCAGGCTTACTGACAGCAAAATGCAAGACATTCAGAAAGCACACTATAGTCTTGGTTCTAAACTTTCTTTCCTCCTCGCTAACTGAACTCTGCTGTTGCTATGCAGCTATCCAACCAGCACACCCTGGCTTTCTTTTGTATGGGTGCTATGCTGTTGCCATGGATATAGCTATATCTACATTTTTTTCAGCTCCTCTTTAAAAATACAGTATATTCTACCACCTCAAGAGAACATATAATTTTATGGACTCAATCCAGTCATTTAATGTAATAAAAATTTTACTAAATTTCAAATCTTTAATATCATTTCAATCTCAGTGTAACTATAAATATATTCAAAACTCTAACATGTGAATATATCTACTATGTTTTTAACACTAATGGAATGCTCACTGACATACAGCAATTACATAAAGCCAGAAATCCATTTTTAAAAATCCTATTTCCACTTAGGAGGAAAAATCATAAAATACTTGAAAAAAATAGTAATAAATTAATATGTAGTCTGTAGACATCTGAGCTTCATTGTCTTTATCATTTCCTGTGGATGACTAAGTATGAAATTAAGTGGGATGCTAAATAATCATTGCCAAAATTAAAACCACAGGGTAGATGTAAGACCACAAGCACAAGAGAAAATGAATCTTTACACCAGCTGACAAATGAGCCAGAGTTCAGTTCAGATTTCAAAGTCAATTCACTGATATTCCACTATCAAATTTTAACACATTGAAATTAAACTCCACAGTACTTCCATATGGTGATGGTTAATTCCTTGCAAAGAATGCATTAGAAAAGAGAAACTCTCACATTGTGGTAAAAAAGCATGCTGCCTAAATGAATTAACTGATGTGGAGATGGAATTGAGCAAGTGACATTAGTAGGGTCCTAGAGTCTTTTAGATTATTGGCATTGCTGGAAAAAAAAATCAATTCTTTTATATGACCATAGAGTTCACACACAAATATCACTCGGTTGCTAGTCTATCTTCAAGGGATCAGGAAGAAATTTGTCATCATTCAGTGAAATTACAAGTACTAGGAAAAACACCCAAAGCACAGGGGCAGCCTACTTTTCCACACATATACAGTGCATACTAGAAGTGATTGAGGTAATGTAGAATTTTAGTTAAGAATGTAGATTTTGGGACCAGACTGCCAAATTCAGATCCTGGTTCAGTCACTCCGTCACCTGGCAACCTTAGCTGAGTTTATTAATTGATTCATATCTATGTTTTCTCATCTCCATATGGACATAAGAATAGTTACCAATTTTATTAGGTTATGATAATTAAAGTACATTATACATATAAAGCACTGAAAATAATATGTGTCATCTACTATATTTCAAAGAGGCTTAAGATTGCATGACACATTAGAGACACTAACAGGTTAATATTGGAAAAAATAATATTAGAGGTAAAAGGGGCTTTTTGCTTAAAAACTTCTATTTCTGATATTGCAAAGTATATTATTTAGTAATTATTGAGGGCTTATGGAGGAGATATAGTATTATGTCTACCATTTTGGTTATATAATTAGTCAAATTTACAATTAAGACAAACTAATTTTCAGAGAAGCAAAATTGTACCCTGAAGAGTGAACTAACTCTGTTAGCCAGAAGTAACTACATCATATGACTCCATGCTTTAATCCATTTAACAAATTTGATGATCTGAAAGACAAAACAAAAATGAATTTCAGCCAAGAACTAATTTGCATCAATTCATAAGTATACATATTTTTTTCCAGAAATACTTAATGCAGCTAACAAATACATATGCAACATAAGTCAACAAAATATACTTAAAATACACACAAAAATGAGACAAAAATGGAGCCAAATCAAATATGTAGAGGTGGAGTTGGGGGAGGAAAGAAATTTTATATTATAAATATCTGATATCATTTAATCTTCACAAAAGATCTATGTTACAAATTTCACAGATAACAACCTGAGGATCAACAAAGCTAAAGAACTTTTTTTAAAGAGCTGGTAAGCAATGTCTTCAAAAATAAATATTCTAAGGAAGCAGAGGAATTTTTTTCCATTTGGAATAGAAATGGTATATTTCAAGTAGATGTACTGTTTCTCCCAAATGATAAAATCTTTCAATTATGTCATTAGAAAAAAAAAATCAACACACACAAGGACCTTCCATATCTAAAACAAAGGGCTAAGTGATAAAAAAAAAAAAAAAAGTAAAAATGCTTTCCAAACTTAATTGTTAGCCTTGCTTTGCTGATGCTAACAAAGCAAGGGCCCATTATATCACATTAAAGATCAGCACTTTTGAATCTATACTTTAAACTAATAGTTTTTCACATAATTAGACCATTTTTAACCTGTTGAACAACTTTGCTTACAACAAACAATATTTTCTTCTCCAAAGCAATAAGTACAGGATTATTATTTGTGCAGCCTGGCACCTCTACAGCTATACCTCGGGAATGGCTTAAAAAACAATGTAACACCTAAACATAATTAAAAAGACCCTGAATAAATACAACTTTATTAGCTATCTGTAAGGCTATTAAAATAAGCTGTAGCCATCTTTCCAACTTTCTCCAGAAGCAATGATCAGTTTTCAATGGTAAAGAACAGAAACCAGAATCATGGGAAGCCTCATGCATTAATAAAGATTTGTTAACTCCAGTTTATCTTCTTTGGGGCCTAACATGCTTAGCCTTTCATTTTTCAGAGCCTGTATTTAATATATTTTGCAAATCATCATAGTTTTTCTTCTTTTAAAAGAATAGATTATAAAATGTACCATTCAATTCCACCATATATCTCCATTAATATGAGGTTTAATCACTGAAATATAATTTGTATACAGAAGATATTTGTTTAAAAAATTATCATTGTAATAAGTAGCAATATTTAGCATCTATGTACAACAGCTAAAAGTACATAAACATTTTGCTTCTTTTCCATCATTGTAAGTGTCTATCGGAGAGTTGTGCACTCTCCATATCTCCATATATTTTGCAAAGAAATTACACAAAACCCAACTCGTCAACAAAAGCATCTAAACAGCTATTGACATCATCTTGGATTCCCCATACTCTTCACCAAGATGCAAGATAAATGGAGAAAACTATAAATTAATTGAAGACAACAGGTAAAAAAATTAAACTTTATGTACGTAATCATTTTATATATAATCATGCAAATAATCATACAAGTATATGGTTAAATATTTGATTTGAATAATAAATTCAGTTGTCATTTTGCATACCTTGTTATTCTGGTACCAAATATTTGTTAAAAAAATAAATGGAAAATAAAATTTTAGTCTATATAGTCATATAAATGGGTCCTGGAGTAATTTCCTTCACAAAAATAGAAACATTGATATACTTAATTATTAAATTATGTGTAAATACATACATAAAGGCTTATTTTTAAAATTTTAACATTTAAGGTAGATGAAGGGAAAATACATAAAAATATACTGGTTTGTGCACATAAAAATATATTTTATAATTGAGATTAGTAAACATGAGCAAAATCATAGATTAACACGTAGCAAATGAAATGATACTTTGATTCTTACTTATGTTGTTAATTAGGTATAAGGTATCCTATTCCACAATATGTTGATGGTAAATTTAAATGATTGAATAATAGCTCAACTTGATAAAAAATTGACAAGTATTTCTCACCTTTGAAAAGAATAAAATATTAAGATTCTTTGTGTACACCATATTAATGGGTAAAGTGTATGGGGTATGTATGTGTGTCTTTAAGATAGGGAATAGTTCAAATTCCAACTAGTATATTTTTGATTCAATTAATATAGTAAATATAAACACAAGATATTTGGAAATAATTTGAACTTTGAGTATAATGCAAAAAATAAAACCTAAATGATGAAAATTTTTATTATGTCAAGGAGATACCAGTTGAGAGGCTTTCATTAAATACAATCCTTAAATTGTAAATCCAGCACTAAACCAATACAGTTTTCATGTACATACACAAAAAAGTGCTTCAATCCTTTAAATGACAACCACATACACAGCACACAAATTTTAAAATAAATCTCTGAGAGTGGTTTGAAGCAATACTTAATAGTTTAATATGTCTAATCTTTTGATAAAATTTAATTTAATCTACATGGCTGGGGGTGATCACTTAAAATCCCCCTAAATTTTTAGATTTTTTAATTAAGTGCTTTACCTTGGAAAAGTCATATGACATCTCTCCAGGCATCGTTTTTCTAATATCTAAGGTTTTTTTTTTAATGATCTCTACAACCTCTTTCAGCTCTAAAATTATATGATCTAAGATATAAAAATACAGTAATTTTTGATGTACTTTAGATATCTAAATAAAATAACTAAGGAGCTCAAAACAATATTACAAAATTCTACTAACCTCATATGTTGAAACATTGGGTAGTTAATATAGTTTGGCTGTGTCCCCACTCAAATCTCATCTTGAATTCACACATGTTGTGGAAGGCACCTGGTGGGAGGTAATTGAATCATGGGGAAAGGTCTTTCCCATGCTGTTCTTGTAATAGTAAAGTAATCTCACAAGATCCGATGGTTTTATAAGGGGGAGTTTCCTTGCACAAGCTCTCTCTCTGCCTGCCACCATCCACTTGACATACCATGACTTCCTCCTCCTTGCCTTCCGCCATGATTGTGAGGCCTCCCCAACCATGTGGAACTGTAAGTCCATTAAACCTCTCTTTCTTCACAGTCTCAGGTATGTCTTTATCAGCAGTGTGAAAGCAGACTAATAACAGTAAATCATTACGAGTAGAGTGGGGTCCTGCTGAAAAGCTACACAAAAATGTGGAAGCAACTTTGGAATTGGGTTAACAGGCAGAGGTTGCAACAGTTTGGAGGGTTCAGAAGAAGACAGGAAAATGCGGGAAAGTTTGGAGCTTCCTAGAGACTTGTTGAATGGCTTTGCCCAAAATCCTGACAGCAATAGGGACAATAAAGTCTAGGCTGAGGTGGTCTCAGATGGAAATGAGGAACTTGTTGGGAACTGGAGCAAAGGTGACTCTGGTTATGTTTTGGCAAAGAAACTGGCAGCATTTTGTCCCTGTCCTAGAGATTTGTGGAACTTTGAACTTCAGAGAGATGATTTTGGGTATCTGGCAGAAGAAATTTCTAAGCAACAAAACATTCAAGAGGTAACTTGGGTGCTGTTAAGGACATTTAGTTTTATAAGAGAAGCAGAGCATAAATGTTCAGAAAACCTGCAGCCTGACAATGTGATGGAAAATAAACTTCCATTTTACGAGGAGAAATTCAAGCAGGCTACAGAAATTTGCTTAAGTAACAAGGAGCCAAATGTTAACCCCCAAGACAATGGCAAAAATATTTCCAGGGCATTTCAGGGGTCTTCACAGTAGCCCCTTGCATCAAACGCCCAGAGGTTCAGGAGGAAAAAGTGGTTTCATGGACCAAACCCAGGGTCCCCATGCTGCTTGCAGCCTAAGGACTTTGTGCCCTGTGTCTCAATTACTCCATCCTTGACTTAAAGGGGGCTAATTCAGACCTCAGGTCATGGCTTCAGAGAGTGCAAGCCCCAAGCCTTGGCAGCTTCCATGTGGTGTTGAGCCTGTGAGTGCACAAAAGTTAAGATTTGGGGTTTGGGAACTTCTGCCTAGATTTCAGAGGATGTATGGAAATGCCTGGATGCCCAGGCAGAAGTTTGTTGCAGGGTCAGGGCTCTCCTGGAGGACCTCTGCTAGGGCTGTGTGGAAGGGAAATGCAGGGTCAGAGACCCCACACAGAGTCCTTACTGGGGTACCACCTAGTGGAGCTGTGAGAAGAGGACCACCATCCTCTAGACCCCAGAATGGTAGATCCACTGATAGCTTGCACCGTATGCCTGGAAAAGCCACAGACACTCAATGCCAGCCCATGAAATCAGCCAGGATGGAGGTTATACCATGCAAAGCCATGGGGCAGAGCTGCCTAAGACCATGGGAACCCATCTCTTGGATCAGTGTGACCTGGATGTGAGATATGAAGTCACAGGAGGTCATTTTCAAGTTTTAAGATTTGAATGACCCTCTCGATTTTGGGCTTGCATGGGGCCTGTAGTCCCTTTGTTTTGGTCAATTTCTCCCATTTGGAATGACTGTATTTACCCAAAGCTTGTACTCCCATTGTATATAGGAAGTAACTAACTTGCTTTTTATTTTACAGGCTCATAGGCAGAAGGGACTTGCTTTGTCTCAGGTGAGACATTGTACTGTGAACTTTTGAGTTAAAGTTGAAATGAGTTAAGACTTTGAGGGACTGTTGAGAAGGCATTAGATTTGAAATGTGAGGACATCAGATTTGGCAGGGGCCAGGGGCCAAATGATACAGTTTGGCTGTGTCACCACCCAAATCTCATCTTGAATTCCCGTGTGTTGTGGGAGGGACCCAGTGGGAGGTACCTGAATCATGGGGAAAGGGCTTTCCCATGCTGTTCTCGTGATACTGAATAAGTCTCATGAGATCTGGTGGTTTTATAAGGGGGAGTTTCCCTACACAAGCTCTCTCTTTGTCCTCCACCATCCGTGTAAGACGTGATTTGCTCCTACTTGCCTTCCGCCATGATTGTGAGGCCTCCCCTGTCTTGTGGAACTGTAAGTCCATTAAACCTCTTTTTCTTCCCAGTCTCGAGTATGTCTATATCAGCAGCATGAAAACAGACTAATACAGGTAGACATCAGAGTGATATTTATAACCCAAAATAATTCTTATCATTATAAAATTATTTTGATGTGCCTTCTTAGAAAGTTATCTGCCTTAGTACGTCTAAAACATGGTTTGATTTATAGTATTTTAATACCTATAAAACTTTTTAGGATTTTTTTTTTTTTTTTTTTTTACCATATTTACAAATCAGTACTTCACAGGAGGTGACATATAGAGTGTATTGGGCCTAGAATTGAGACTCTAGAACCGTCTCTTAGCTTTGGTGCTATCTTGTGACCTTAGGCCACCTGTTTAACCTTCTTGGTCTCTATTTTTCTCAAGTGTAAAAGAAAGTTGCAACAAAAGCCAAAATTGACAAATGGGATCTCATTAAACTAAAGAGCTTCTGCACAGCAAAAGAAACTACCATCAGAGTGAACAGGCAACCTACAGAATGGGAGAACATTTTTGCAATCTACTCATCTGACAAAGGGCTAATATCCAGAACCTACAAAGAACTCAAACAAATTTACAAGAAAAAAACAAACAACCCCATCAAAAAGTGGGCAAAGGATATAAACAGACATTTCTCAAAAGAAGACATTCATACAGCCAACAGACACATGAAAAATTGCTCATCATCACTGGCCATCAGAGAAATGAAAATCAAAACCACAATGAGATACCATCTCACACCAGTTAGAATGGCAATCATTAAAAAGTCAGGAAACAACAGGTGCTGGAGAGGATGTGGAGAAATAGGAACACTTTTACACTGTTGGTGGGACTGTAAACTAGTTCAACCATTATGGAAAACAGTATGGCGATTCCTCAAGGATCTAGAACTAGAATTACCATATGACCCAGCCATCCCATTACTGGGTATATACCCAAAGGATTATAAATCATGCTGCTATAAAGACACATGCACATGTATGTTTATTGCGGCACTATTCACAATAGCAAAGACTTGGAATCAACCCAAATGTCCATCAGTGACAGACTGGATTAAGAAAATGTGGCACATATACACCATGGAATACTATGCAGCCATAAAAAAAGATGAGTTTGTGTCCTTTGTAGGGACATGGATGCAGCTGGAAACCATCATTCTCAGCAAACTATTGCAAGAACAGAAAACCAAACACCGCATGTTCTCACTCATAGGTGGGTACTGAACAATGAGATCACTTGGACTCGGGAAGGGGGACATCACACACCGGGCCTATCATGGGGAGGGATTGCACTGGGAGTTATACCTGATGTAAATGACCAGTTGATGGGTGCAGCCCACCAACATGGCACAAGTATACATATGTAACAAACCTGCACATTATGCACATGTACCCCAGAACTTAAAGTATAATAATAACAATAAATAAATAAATAAAATAAAGAAATACATAAGTTAACATCTGCTCTTAATAATTTCTGCTAGCAAAAATGGGGCACAGCTAAAATTATAAAACAACAAGTATTTGAGTTGTTTTATAAACGTTTTAAATCAAGCACTTTTAAAGAGGTGGCAAAAGTTAAACACTAGAACTCATTTCAAAGGTTAACTATCTTCAACCATCACGATATACTGAGAAAATAAAACTATAAAAACACTTGAAAGAAATACAGTTGAATCAAAGTGTTCCTTTAATAACACGTAATCCCATTTGTTTATTTTTGTTTTTGTTTCCAGTGCTTTTCAGGTCTTACTCCCAAAATCTTTTCATATCAATGTCCCCAGCATTTTGTCAGTGTTTTCTTATAGTAGTTTTACAGTTTCCTGTCTTACATTTAAGTTTTTAATCCATTTTGAGTTGATTTTTGTATATGATGAAAGATAGGGAGCTATAAAATGTAGAAAGGAAAGTGGTGGTTACCAGAGGATGATGGGAAGGGTAGCAAGAAGGAGATGGAGAGAAGTTGGTTAATGGGTACACAAATACAGTCAGACACAGGAACAATTTCAAGTATTTGATAGTACAGTAGGGAGACTATGTTCACAATAATTTATTCTATATTTCAAAATAGCTAGAAAAGAATTGGAATATTTTTTAACACAAGTAAAAAAATAAATGTTTTAGATGATGGGATACCCTAATTTCCTTGATTTAATCATTATACATGACATACATATATCAAAGTATCACATGTACTCCTAAAAAGCGTATTATTATTATATATCAATAAAAGAAAGAAACATTGTTATGAATCAGTGATTTTGAACACACACACTAAAATATATATTTGTTTGAATTGTATTTGTGTGAAGAATGCAGCTGAGGGGATGTTAAATGATCTTATGTAGAAAATGCCATCTTTGTTCAAAGGAACTAAACTTTGAGCTGAATTCAAGCAGGAATTTAAAATACCTCTCTCATAAACTAGTAGACAAAAGGCAGCTGATTTTATCAAAAAGAACTCAGATGCCAACGAGAACACTGTCAGTGCATCAGCAGATGCAGAAAAGAGTTTCATCTAATGCAATTTTGTTGTAGGTGTTTTTTCTCAAAAGCAGGATGCCAACTATTAGAGGCATTTACTAGTGAAGATCAGAGCCATGTGTAGAAATCAGATGATGAGAGATTTCTACTAAAACGCTATAGTTAGAGCAAATGCACAATCCAATTTTTACTAAGTGGCAATAAGTTGTCTTATTCGGAAAATATAGGAACAGGCCAAGTTCAGCATGTAACATATAGTGGTGGATGCAGATAAAATAGAAAGTATCCCTTTAGCTATATATTAGGTTTATTACAAGTTCCTTAGATTAAAACAGAATCTCACAAGTACTCAAGGAATAATTATCAATTCTCATAATATTTTGTCTACTGTTCTCACTATAGGGGTTAACTTCAATGGCCGTCTCAATTAACCTTTTATCTTCCTAAAATTCAGAATTTAAAAACCCCTATAGGTAATACTATATTTTGCTACCTAGATTATATGGCTTCTACTTGTATATTAGTGGCAAGGTTCCTAGATACATAATGAGGAAGCCAGTTTAACACCACCAGTGTCTGAATTCTGTATTCTGTTATGAATATACATATTTTTGTATTTCTACTTATATATGCATTAGGAATAATATTTGGTGCATAAATGCATAATACACACACACACACACACACACACACACACACACACATATCAGTTATTCCTCATTTTACTGTAGTGTTTTCATGAAGGACCAATCCAATAATACTTACTTACAATTAATTAAATGAAAAAAATTATTTTATGGGGAAACATGATATATGTGCCCTGATTCACTTATTCAGAATTACTCAATTTACATTTGATTCTTGTTTCAAAAAATATCAGTAAGCAGTTTAATAAAATACAATCGTAATATAATAATGTGCTTATATTCATTTTGTTTGTTCTTACATAATACAATTACCCATTAAATTGCATATTCATCAGGCATTTTTTCTAACCTGATATGCATGTTTGAGCATATTTCCTTATACTTTTGGATTTCCAACAAAGTCCAGCCCATTTCACAGTTGATGCAGTGTGTGAATAATGGGAGTAGAGGAAGAAGAGAAGATTGAATATTTATTAATTTCTGATATTTCCAAAATATTCAATGTAGCTGAATGAGGAGAACAAAAAAAAGTATTAAACATGATACGTTTACTGGCATTAAACAGTTTCTCCTTTTCTCTCACTTTCTTACTTATGCAGATAGTTAAGGCAAGAATAAATGAAAAGAGATCCCAGGCATGGAATGGCATTAATCAGCAACCTCTTTTTCTCTTAACAAAATGAGTATTGATAATAGTTGAACCTTATTTTTGTAGAGGATACCATAATTTTCAAAGCTTTACACACTAAATTCACCCAGACATACCTAGTCACAAGATGCAATCCATGATTGCAACACAAAAATTACAATGGCTAAAAAGATGTTAAGCACACTTCTTTTAGCACCTGCAAATTTGTACAAATGTTTGTGCAAAAATTATGTGGTTTCATGAACATGATTCTATGTCTTTCTTATAGATTCTGAGCAGAACACAGACAGAAAACTAAATGGTAAATTTAAGCTTATAAATTTTATCAATTTTAAGTTATACTTAAACAACATCCTTTCTGGACCACAGTCCCATGATTTGATTAAAATATTAAAGGAAAACTTGTTTTAGGTTCATTCTCCTGATACACATTTAAAACTCTAAGAATGCACTCTACACTGCTGTGGCTGCCTGTTTTGGGGTCAAAAGCTGCAGTACTCACATATACCCCTCTTGCTGTCTGGTTTATTCTCTTGTAAGGTGGCTATTCATTTTACATAAATCTGTCTCAGGTATGGTACATTAACACTTTTCATTATATCCACATATTCAGATTGATAACCACAGATATGAACCTACCACATACTTCATCCTTATTTCTACTTTATATTTAACCTTTTATTTATGGAGATCCAGATTCAGATCTATTCCCTACACTTGACTCTATCCGCTTCAAGAATTCCTATTAAAAATGTGCTTGTAGAATAACTCTAAGTTAAGATTTGTACTACTCTCATCCCAGGTTAATACCCAATCTCAAAAGGCCCCTGGTTTACCCAAAATTTTCAAAATCATCAAATTATTCCTCATTTATTCATAAGGTGTTGTTGAAAAGAGTCAAACACTGTAAACAATTGGAAGAGACTTATTTGAAGAGACTTATTCTGAGTCACATATAGTGACCATAGCCGGTGACATAGCCCTCAGGAGGTCCTGAGAACATGTGTCCAAGGTGGTCAGGGTGCACCTTGGTTTTATAAATTTTAGGGAGACATGAGACTTCAATCAAACATGTTTAAGAAATGTATTGGCTTGGTCCAGAAAGGCAGGACAACTCAGAGTGGGGGCTTCCAGCTTATAAGTAGATGTAAAATTTTTTTCTGGTTGATAGTTGGTTGAGTTTATCTAAAGACCTGGGATTAATAGAAATGAATGTCTGGGTTAAGATAAAGGATTATGCAGACCCAAGTTCTTCTTTGCAGAGAAAGCCTTTAGGTACCAGGCTTTAAAGAGAACAACTTGTAAAATGTTTCTTATCAGACTTAAAGTCTGTGTTGATATTAATGCTCGGGAAGCATAATGAGTCTTCTTCAACTCCCCTTCCCATCATGGCCTGAAAGAAACAGCCTCCCAGATTAAATTTTACAAAAGCCCTTGCTGAGGAGGAGGTACATTTAGATGGTTGAGGCGGCGGTGGGGGGGCTTTGAATTTTATTTTTGGTTTACACATACATTCAGCAAATATGTATCAAACACATTACAGTGATGAAAAATAGGGAATCTACAGCCAGATTTCCTGAGTTAGAATACTGTACTTGCCCCTTACTAGCTATGTGACCTTTGTGTGTCACCTAATTTCCCTATTCCTTCATTTTCTCATTTATAAAATGGAGATATTAATAGTATGTACTCATCCTAGAGAGTTTCTGTGTATATTAGGGTGACAAGCAAAGTAAAAGTCACAAAAGCATAACTGACATATAAGTAGAAGTTTGATAAATATTAGTTATAATTCAATTTGTATGAGTAGTACTAAAAGTTAGGATGTATTTAGTTCTTGAAAAAAGGTCATAGTCTCTGCCTTTGTGGAGTTTACAATCCAGTGATGAGGATTGATATTAATGAACTTTGAAAACAAGATGTGGAGCTAGAAAATACTCATATCCAGCATGAAATTATTTTGTCATAACATTTGTAGTTAGAAGTATTTTCCATTACACATGAGAAAGAGAACGAGCCCCTGACAGCTGGAAGCTGGCCTGGCACTATCAGCTAGACTATGACATTGTTAGAAGTTGGGCTGACATAGCTGGGCCATGGTATTCTCTTACTGCACACAGGTAATTTCATAGCACACCATCATCACACAAAGCCACTCCTCACTATGATAGATCTAGACAACATCAGACCAGTACATAAAAATGTTTGAGCACAGACAAAACAAGAATATTGTGCAAACTACGAAAATGACCACACTTCCCCTATCTTGGCTATTATCAGTGAGTGCCAATTCTTTACCAATCAGAGTTTCTGCTTCAAAAGGAATTGTTTAGATTCCCAAACACAGAATTACCCCTACTTCCTGACATTATCCAATGCAGACAAAGCACCACTGCTTTGAATATGTCCCCAAATTACCTAACACGAACCTGTATCCTATAATAAGTTCTTTCTAACACTCTCTGACTGAAGCACCTATTCTTCATTTGTGTTAGTCTCTTTTGTTGCAACGTGCCAATAAAACCAACTTGTTTGAATAAAGGTGAGTTTCTGGTAGTCATCGTCAGGAGAACAGTGTCACACATTTTGGAATTTTTTCATTAAGAATAATAAGTTTTGGAATCAGATGTTCTTATTAATAATTTAAAATTTTCCGGAGTATAACTTATACAGCATCTGAGTTGATTAATTAATTTCTAAATCATAAATTCCTCTGAATTTCTCTTGTACAAATGGGCATAGAAGCTATCATATAAAAATAGGGAAAAAAAAGTATGTGTATTTGTTAATAGACTTAAAACAACAGAACAGGTATAACTTGGAGAAACTGGAGGGATTGCAGGTTTGGTTCCAGACCACCACAACAAAACAAATATCACAATAAAGTCAGTCACATAACATTTTGGGTTTGCCAGTACATGTAAGAATTATGTCTACACTAAACTATATCCTATTGCATGCACAATAGCATTATGTCTAAAACAATAATGTACATACCTTAATTTTAAAATTTCAGACAACCACCTGAACCCTCAGTGAGTCAGAATCTTTTGTTGGGGGAGGGTCAGGCTTCAATGTTAATGGTTGTCGATTGATCAGGGTGTTGGCTGCTGAAGGTTGGGGCGGCTGTGGCAATTTCTTAAAACAAGATGACGGTGAAGTTTGCCACATCAGTTGACGCTTCCTTTCACAAATGTTTTCTCTGTAGCATGCGATACTGTTTGATGTCATTTTAGTCACAGTAGAACTTCTTTTAAAATTGGAGTCCATGCTCTAAACCATGCTAGCTTTATCAACTAGGTTAATTAAATATTCTAAATCTATTGTCATTTCAACAATGCTCACAGCATCTTCACCAGGAGTAGATCTCATCCAAGAAACCGACTTTTTTGGCTTATCTATGTGTAACTCCTCATCTATTAAAGTTTTGTCATGAGATTGCAACAATTCATTCACATCTTTAGGCTCCACTTTCAATTATAGTTCTTTTGCTGATTCCACCCCATTTGCAGTGAGTGCCTCCACTGAAGTCTTGACCTCTTCAAATGCTTCCATGAGGGTTAGAATCAACCTCTTCCAAAGCCCTGTTAATGTGGATATTTTGATTTTCTCCCATGAATAATGAATGTTCTTAATTGCATCTTGAATGGTAACTCCTTTCCAGAAGATTTTCAACTTTCTTTGCCCAGGTCTATCATGAGAATCATTATCTATGACAGGTACAGTCTTACGAAATGTTTTTATTAAATAATAAGACTTGAAGCCAAAGTTACTCCTTCATCTATGGGCTGCAAAATAGATGTTGTAATAGCAGGCATAAAAACAACATTATCCTCCTTGTACATCTCCATCAGAGCCATCAAGTCACGAGGTCCATTACCAATGATCAGTGATATGTTGAAAGGAATCGTTTCTTCTGAGCAGTAGGTTTCAACAGTGAGCTTAAAAATTCAGTAAACCTGGCTATAAACAGATACTTTGCCATCTGGGTTTTGTTGCTCCATTTATAGAGCACAGACAAAGTAGATTTTACCATAATTCTTAAGACCCCTAGGGTTTTCAGAATGGTAAATGAACGTTGACTTCCACTCAAAGTTACCAGCTACCTTTGCCCATAACATGAGAGTCAGCCTGTCCCTTGAAGCTTGGAAGGTAGGAAGTGACTTCTCTCTAGCAATGGAAGTACCACATGGCATCTTCTTCCAATAGGAAGACATTTGCTCTATATGGAAAGCTGTTTAGTGTAGCCTCCTTAATAAATTATCTTAGCTAGGTCTTCTGGATAACACACTGCAACTTCTACATCAGTCTTGATGCTTTACCTTGTACTTTTTGTTATGGATATAGCTTTCATTTTTAATCTTCAAGAACCAACCTCTCCTAGCTTCTAAGTTTTCTTCTACAGCTTCCTTATCTCTCTCAGACTTCTGAGAATTAAAGAGAGTTAGGTCTTTTATTTGGATTAAATTGTGTTGTAACGGAATGTTGTGACTGGTTTTATTTTCTATCCAGACCACTAAAACCTTCTTCATATCAGCAGTAAGGTTGTTTTGCTTTATTATCATTCATGTGTTCCTAAAAGAAGCACTTTCTAGAACTTTCCCTTTTCTAGAACTTTCTAGAACTTTTCATTTGCATTTATAACTTTGCTAACTCACTACCAGGCCCTCCCTTTGTTAACCAACACTCTACTTTCTACCTTCATGAAGTCTACTTTTATAGCTCCTTATCTTTCACCACATACAAAAATCAATTCAAAATTATTTCAGACTATCTCAGCTCTGATATGCCTTCCTCACTAAGCTTACTCTCTTTTAGCTTTTGATTGAAAATGAAAGATGTGTGACTCATCCTTTCACCTGAACACTTAGAGGCCATTGCTGTATTAATTGTTCTAATTTCTTTTCTTTTCTTTCTTTCTTTCTTTCTATTTATTTATTTATTTATTTATTTATTGAGATGGAGTCTCACCCTGTCACCCAGGCTGGAGCACAGTGGCACAATCTCTGCTCACTGCAACCTCCACCTCCCTGCTTCAAGCAATTCTTCTGACTCAGCCTCTCCAAGTAGTTGGGACTACAGGCACCCACCACCATGCCTGGATAATTTTTATATTTGTAGTACAGACGGGGTTTTGCTATGTTGACCAGGCTGGTCTTGAACTCCTGACCTCGTGATCCACCCACCTCAGCCTTCCAAAGTGTTGGGATTACAGGCTTGAGCCACTGTGCCAGGCCAATTGGTCTAATTTCAAAATTGTTTTCTCTCAAGGAATAAGGAGAACCGAGAAGAGGGAGAGAGATGGAGAATGTCTGGAATGCGGAGCAGTCAGAACACACACAACATTTATTAAATTTATCATCTTATATGGGTGCAGTTCATGGCTCCCTAAATAAATTACAGTGTAACATCACAGATCACCATAACAGACATAATGATAATAAAAAAGTTTGAAATATTGAGAGAATTACCAAAATGTGTGTGACACAGAGACATGAAGTGAGCACATGTTGTTGGTAAAATTATGCCAATGGATTTGCTCGATATACAGTTGCTACAAACTTTCAATTTGAAAAAAAATACAACAACTGCAAAGTGCAATAAAGTGAAGTATAATAAGACAAGATATGCCTGTATTTATTTTTAAAGTCCCAGTGTTTGCTACATAAATATGTATTCGTATTAGATATCTAAAAAGAATCTATGAACAAATGTTTCAATTTACTGTTTCTGACTGAGGTTTTTTTAATTGGTAAATATTTTGTTTAGGGAAACTTTTTTTTTTTTTTTTGGAAGAAGGGAAATAAATTTATTTCCTACCTCTTACAGTGGAAATATTTCCCATACTTGTGAAATAAGATTTTTGGCCTTTTTCCCCAAAGTGCCTCAATTCTATATGGTTCTATGTAAGAATCTACAACTTTCCAAGATCCTAAATGTACATCATCATGTGAAAATGCAGTCGACATTTGCTAGACCATATGCTTTGAATAAATTAGTTTTTGCAATATATTAGCTAGCTAGATACTGCTGTGTGCTGGTAGTGATATGTAAGAATTTTTCTGAACATGACCCTGCAGCTGAGGCATGTCACAGGTACATAGTTCAGTCAGCAGCATTTAAAGTAGTTAAATCAGCCTTGTAAACAAGCTTTCTGTCCTTCGGCCCAGAGCATCTGATTAAAAATGTTTGAAAAATTACAAATATTTAAGGAGTAGGTGGTTTGTATTTGCTTTATTACAATATTTAACAATTGAATTGGTTATGATCTCAGATAAGTCACCTTTCTATGTATATTTCCACAGATACAGACTAACACTTTATTAAAGTTAGGACCATTCGGGGATATGTATGAGGGGAAATTCTTTCTTTAAAGTAATAGAAAGTCTATTATTAGGGCATTGAATCAAAAGATGTAACCTGGCACCTAAGAAAAAATAATATATTTCATATATTTATTATCATTTGCTTTATTTTTGTGAAGTATATTACTGGCTCATTATTTCAATGAGCAAAAGCTGGTTTTTAACAGCTAGTAATCTGATCAGATTTTTAGGAAAATTATATGAGATTTATTTAATCAGCAAGAGGAAAATAATAGGATGGACTAAGATCTCACACGGTCTTTTGAAATCCTGTAACCTAATACTTTTTTTTTTTTTTTCACAATTTACTCATTCAATTGAAACATGCCTTTAAAACCAGCATAAATCTGTAGCTACATAAGTGTCAGTTCCACTGAATGATCAAAAGTCTAGGAATTGTTCACATTATACGTGTCTTGACTTTATTAGAATTCTTGATTTTTCCTTCAGGTCATATTAAACACCCTTCAATTTTCTGGCTCACTCTTTGATACAAAGTCATGCTAGAAACATTAAATCATAGACTCTGAGTAGGATGAGACCTTAGAAGTCATCTAACACAACCTCTAGCAAAACACAATAATCTCTTACATAATGCCTCTTCATAGGATTATAATTAGATTATAAACTCCTCATGAGCTTAGGTTTCCTATAAACCACAGAATTAAGAAAAATCCAAAGTGAATATAAAACTAAGCTGTAAGCAAGTAATAAATAAAAGTGAATGATTCACATCACAGTGCATTTATTAAAACTTTAAATATATTGTTATTGTGTTATTGAGCCATTAATTGTCAGTATTACAGCGTGAGACAGCACAAGGAGTCTCCAATAAAAATCATTTTTATTTGTTAAAAATAAAAGCCCATCATATTTGGAAAGTCTCAGTCATAAAACTTTCCAATGCCTCACCTGTTTCACTCCCTACCTCTTAATGCTTCTCAAGGACAACTCTAGGTCCTGAGCCTTAGAGAATAGCATTTAGAAATACAGCTCTAGATGGCTGGTTAGCCTCTTTAAAGACACTATTACAGCTTATCACATCATTCTCTACTTCATGACAGCCAAAAGGCATGTGTCCCTCAGCATTTGGTATTACCCAGACTCTGAGACCCATACTGTTTATTTTGGCCTAAAGTTACCCAAGATCCCACTTTCTCATGTTCTAGCCCATTTCACTTCTGAGTCTTATTTATTTCTCATTGGTGATTCCAAGCTACTATCCCTTCTCTCTCTTTGAGCTCACAACATGTGATTATATTACACTCTTGCTCTCCTCTTGCGGTCAACTAGCACTCCTGGTCAGTGGGGTCCAGGGTGTTACAATTTTCATTTTCAAGAGATCATTTGGAATTTAGAGAACTGTCTAAGGAGACAACTTAGATACGTGCAGTCCAATGAGAGATCAGAGTAGCTGAAGTAATGATGCTAGTAGTTAACACAGATCAAACAGACAGATTTTTCACCTGCCCCCTTCTGGCCTATTCTCTACAAAGAGACACATTTTAAAAATCTTATCATGCCATTTCTCTGCTTAAATCTTTAAATAACTTCCAATTTCACTTAGATGAAAATACCATAGCTTAAGTATCCTAAGTGATTGCAGCTACACATCTCCCTTTAAACTTGCCCTTCCTGCCCAGTGCTCACTATATGCTGCCATACTGGTGTTTTAGTCACCCCCATATGTAAATCTTTCTTACCTAAAGCAATTCTCTTTCCCTTTGTTTGCCCTGCCCCTGCCTCTCATTCTTTCCATGGCAAGCTCCTTCTGATTCTTAAAACTCTCAGCTTAAATATCAAATCAATTTGCTTACTACTTTCAGAATCAGACCACCCCTAAACCATGCTCAATATTCATCCATTAATTTTTCCTGACACTGAACATTTTGCAATTTTATTGGTGTACATGCACGTTATTTTATCACTGTTCTCTGTCCCATTATAAATTAAGTCTTAATTAACATGTGTAGCAAGACTTTTCGGATTAGAATATCACCATTTGTCAACTATCACAATATCAACCAATCCAGGCAAAAATCATCCATGGAGGTTAAAACTAATGGATAAAAGTCTGAAGAGTAATAGGTAATTACACAGTGCCAACAGTGCACAATTTGAATCTAATCATGAGGAAGGAAACAAACTAAAATTAAGGGACATTCTACAAAATTAATGGTAAAATGTCAATGGCATGAGCTACAAGGAAGAATTCAAGAAATATTCAAAATTGAAGGACTACAGAGATATGAAAACGAAATGAACCCCCGTGATCTTTTATTTACTTTTCTATGAAAGACATTTTTAGGCATGTGGTTTGCAAATATTTTTCCCCAGAACACAGGCTGCTGTTTTATTTTATTGTTTCTTTTGCTGTGCAGAGATTTTTAGTTTGATGTAGTCCCATTTATTTACCATTGCTGTTATCGTAGCCTGAGTTTTTGTTACGATATCAAAAATCATTGCCAAGGCCAACCCAGGAGCTTTTCTCTCATATGTTCTTCTCACAGTTTTATAGTTTCAGGTCTTACCTTTAGGTCTTTTATCCATTTCTGAATTGAGTTTTGTATGTGGTGGCTTGATTTCTTATGTAGCTTATAAAGTAAATTTTGATGTAATTCTAGATAATAATAATGTCAAAACATTTTGGAACAACAGCAACATTTTTGGGAACTACTAATTCCCAGGGTGATAGATACTAATAGTAGTCAATTTTCCTTGAATACATAATATATGGCAGGCACTTTGCTAAGCTGGTTATATGATTACCTCATGTATTCCTCACAACGCTGTTAAATGTATACTATTATGCCTATTTTTGAAGAGAACAAAATAGGTTTAGATAACGTTGTTTTTAGTTTTTCAAATGTTTTCTAGCTGTCAAGGGAACTAAGGAAATTAGATATCTTACTCCATTCTATTTGATTCCAAGGAGTTGAGATAAGGAATATAATATGGGAAACCAAGAAGCATGGAGGATTTAAATGTGAAAGATTGGCACTTAGCTGGCTGCTTGATAGTGGGGACATAAATTTAACATTTCTGAGCCTGTTTCTTCATCTACAAAAAAGAAAGTATTATACTATTTTACTGATATAAGTTTTTTAATGAGATAATACAAAAAAGACATAGTGTCTATAAGCAAAGTACAAGGGAAGTACATAGTAATAATATGTAACAGTAGCTAACATTTGTTATGAGCTTAATGTAGATGAAGTGTTGCATATTTAATCTTCACAGCAATTCTTTGAAATATGTCTTTTTATTATTCTCATTTCTCAGATGAGGAAACAGCTCTTGAAAATGAGGTTGAATAAAGGTAGCAATGCCAGTGAGTGGCGGAGAAGTGATTACAACTCTGATCCAGCTGACACCAGAATCAGCCCTCTTAAGCACTATTATGTGCTGATTATTTCTTTTTGATTAATATTATTTTTATAAAGAAGTCATAATTGTATTACATTATGGAGTACAGTGTGGTCTTTTGATATATGTTTACAATGTGGAATGATTAAATCAAGCAAATTAATATACATCACTCAGTTTTTGTGGTAAGACATTTGAAATTTACTTTCTACTTAGTTACTTTGAAATATACAATACAATATTATTGATTCTATTGTTGTGGAATATATTTCAAATTTTATTCTTCTTATCTAGCTGAGACATATTACCTTAGACCAGGAACTTTCCATTCCCTCTCCACCACTACCACCACCCCCCACACCACCACCCCCATCAGCACCCAGTCTCTGGTCACTCTCATTCTACTCTCTACTTCTTATGAAATCAATGTTTTTTAAATTCCACACATAAATGAGATCATATGGTATTTGTCTCTCAGTGCCTGGCTTATTTCACTTAGCATAATGTCCTCTAGATTCATCTACGCTGTCCCAAATGAACTAATTTGGCCGTTTAAAGTCTATACTAGACCTCTCCTTCTCACTGGAAAAAACAAAAAACAAAAAACAAAACTCTTTTGATTCTAGCTAATAATAATCTCTACCCTTCATGACTTATTGTAACACTCATTTTTTTTGTTATTGAATAATACTATTCTGTATTGGATATAATAATTTCATATAAATAAATTTGAAGGGAAATAATCTATATCTAAACAACTCTATGCCTTAAGAAAGTTAACAGAGGTGAGTATTGACTTTATGAATGAATTATAGCTATTTTTACACCTGTTCTGGTGATGAACACAAACATCTTGAACTCATTCAACTTTGCATAACAGAAACCTGTTTATTTTTTCCTTCCTTCTTTCTTAGTTCTTTTAAACATACATTTAGTATGCTAACTTTTACAGAGGCTACAAGAAGTGTTTAAAATGCTTAAGCATGTTCATAAGAAAAATTATGAAAAATCTTACCACGAGTGTAGAAATGTAGTTTGATGATAATCTTTTTATTCTTTTACAATTTGATATTTAGACATATTATACCAGCACTTTGGGAGGCAGAGGTGGGTGGATAACTTGAGGCTAGGAGTTCGAGACCACCTTGTGCAACGTGGTGAAATCTCCATCTCTACTAAAAATACAAAACTTAGCTGGGCATGGTGGCAGGTGCCTGTAATCCCAGCTACTCAGGGGGCTGAGACACAAGAATTTCTTCAACCCAGGAGGTGGAGGTTGCAGTGAGCCGAGATCACGCCACTGCACTCCAGCCTGGGCGATAAAGGGAGATTCTGGGTCTCAAAAAAAAAAAAAAAAAAAAAAAGTGAAAAGAAAAAAGAATGAAAAAAAGTAAATGTAATCCCAGACACAGTAATTAATAAAATTTACTTTAAAAATGTGTTATTTTGAAAATTTCATTAAAAAAATCACGACCAATGAAAACTAAGCTAAATACTTTCCATGTGATATTTTAGAAATGTAGTATATTGTATTGAATTCAGTATAAAATAGAAGTCTAAATGACAAAATAATTTTTAAAAAATAGCAGATTCAAAGATAGATATCCAGAAAAAAAAAGAATCACTGTAAATTGTGTGTTATAAATCATCAGTAATTGACCATAGCATAATAATCCTTTCAGTCATTGCATATCAATTTTGAAGAGTATGTGTCTTCTGAGGCAGTAGTGGTTCTTTCTCTTATCAAACATGTCCTCCTTAATAGTAAGTTTCATGTTATTTAACTAAAATGCTAAAGGTGACCTTCAAGAGTTCTCATTATTCTGAAATCAAAATGAGTTCATACTTTTAGACACACCTCATAGCTGAAAAATTTTGTCCTGTTTGAGAGCCTGTAAAAAATGCAGAAGACACTAGCATATTGTTTAAAAGACTTCCAAAGATATGCTTAAGATCACTGCTCTGAAGCAATTCACATGGGGGGACTCATTAAAATACAGTTTCTTATTTGGTACATGTGGTATGGGGGCACCTAATATTCTACTTCTCTAGTCAACTACCAGGAGACGCTGATGCTGCCACACAGAGTGTTGTCTGCTGGCCATACTCTGAGTAGTAAGATTCTGAAAGCAATGCCCTCTCAGGTATATTCACTTAATAGTATAAAAGTTAACAATAATATCCAGAACCTACAAAGAACTCAAACAAATTTACAAGAAAAAAACAAACAACCCCATCAAAAAGTGGGCAAAGGATATGAACAGACATTTCTCAAAAGAAGACATTCATACAGCCAACAGACACATGAAAAAATGCTCATCATCACTGGCCATCAGAGAAATGCAAATCAAAACCACAATGAGATACCATCTCACACCAGTTAGAATGGCAATCATTCAAAAGTCAGGAAACAACAGGTGCTGGAGAGGATGTGGAGAAATAGGAACACTTTTACACTGTTGGTGGGATTGTAAATTAGTTCAACCATTATGGAAAACAGTATGGTGATTCCTCAAGGATCTAGAACTAGAAGTATCATTTGACCCAGCCATCCCATTACTGGGTATATACCCAAAGGATTATAAATCATGCTGCTATAAAGACACATGCACATGTATGTTTATTGCGGCACTATTCACAATAGCAAAGACTTGGAATCAACCCAAATATCCATCAGTGACAGATTGGATTAAGAAAATGTGGCACATATACACCATGGAATACTATGCAGCCATAAAAAAGGATGAGTTTGTGTCCTTTGTAGGGCCATGGATGCAGCTGGAAACCATCATTCTCAGCAAACTATCACAAGAACAGAAAACCAAACACCGCATATTCTCCCTCATAGGTGGGTACTGAACAATGAGATCACTTGGACACAGGAAGGGGAACATCACACACCCAGGCCTATTATGCAGAGGGGCTAGCGGGGAGGGATTGCATTGGGAGTTATACCTGATGTAAATGACGAGTTGATGGGTGCTGACGAGTTGATGAGTGCAGCACACCAACATGGCACAAGTATACATATGTAACAAACCTGCACGTTATGCACATGTACCCTAGAACTTAAAGTATAATTAAAAAAAAAGAAAAAGAAAAAAAAAAAAGAAAAAACACCTCCACTTCCATGGCTATTTTCATCCCACTTTTAGGCACAGTTTTCCATTTATTTTTAAAGCGAAATAAACATTAGGATAATGTTTCTTTTGAGTCCTTTAAGTCTTAATGCATTAATTATGTCTAAATATTTCTCAACAATAACATAAGAATCTTATTAAGTGGACTTACTTGATAAACAGGGAACCTGCTATTACATTCAGGTATTCCGTTAAACCAGTGTTTCCAATTGATCAAGAAGAAATTTCAAAAGTATTTCAAGGCTATTTTAGCTCAACTTTAAAAATATTATTGATAATATTGAAGACAATATGTTGATCAATATTATCAGGGAGAGTACATTAAACCACATATTAGTTCAGACCTGTGCTGTTCAATGTGGTAGCCACCAGTTACATGAGCCTATTAAACCCTGAAATGTAGCTGCTCCAAATTCAAAAATTCCTGAAATGTAAAATACACACTGATTTTCAAAGACTTATAAAATGTTTCAATAATATATGGAAGGATAGGAGAGGAGTGAGGGACGAGAAATTGATTAACGGATACAGTGTACATTGTTCAGGAGATAGTTACACCAAAAGCCCAGAATTCACTACTACACAATTTAGCCATGTAACAAAACTACATTTGTACCTTTTAAATTTGTACAAATAAAAATTGTATTGATTATATATTGAAATGATATGTTGTAAGTTTGCATATAATTCAAATTAATTTTACCTATTTCTTTTTACTCTCTAAAATTTGGCTGTTAGAAAATTTAAAAACAGATATATGGTTCACATTTGTGGCTCTTTTTCTTAGACTTTCAGAAACGAAAATCAATCAAAAATATTCCTTTAAGAAAGGGGCTTTACAACTATATATGTTTGTGTGTATTTATGTGGGACTAGATGTATATGATGACCCTACAAAAATCAATGAAATGCATTGCTATTGTCGTTGAAAAACATGTATTTATAAATCAGAATTGTGTTTCAAAAATTAAAAAAATAAAAAAACATAATTGTCACTCAAAGTTTTCTTCTCCTTCTCCTTCTCTCTCTTCTGAAGAAGGGAATATATGAAATATTGTATTACAGCTGGATAAAAGCTGTGGAGTCAGACAAAACTTTGAATATTGATGGTAAACTGGATAATCTGCCAAATGTTAAAATAATAATATCTACTGCATAGGGCTGTGATGTGACCGAAACAATAATATATACAATGACACAATTAAATTCAGAAAATACTAATCTGACTCCTCACTTCATAATTACCTCAAATTATTTTATCCTAAATGAGTACAATATGTTTGGTTTCCGAATATTTTCTTGTTTTGATTTAAAATTTCTTAGGTCTCAAAAAAAAATCCTTTATAACTTCTCAAAATATTTCCACTTAGTTTGAAATAGGTTTGTTTTGGTTAGTTTAAGATTGTTTAAAGGAGAAGATTTAAAATATTTGTAACACTGTTCAACCACGAAAATGTAAAATAATAGGTGTAACTATAAATTTACAAAGAAAACTGAAATTTATATATATTTATGACAATCTGTGGATTTAATTTAATTAAGTAATTGGAAAATGCAAACTACAGACATTCTGCAGTATTTCAAAATAATTTTAGAAAAATTTCTGGAATAAACAGAGCTTGTTTTAAGCCACATTAAGACAAAAACGTTTCATTATTTTGTAATCTACTTTGTTTTTGGCAAAAAATAAATCATACTTCCCACTTTGATCACCCACTTTATTCACCAAATTTGGCACATTCTAACTTCTGCTAATAGCAAAAACAGAGCAGACTCTTTATGTTTGAAGATTTGCTACTGTTGAGAATTATTCATAGTACAGCCCACAGAATCCAAAGATAACACCAACATAAGAGACCGAACAGCATGAGCAATGGCGACATTATTGTATTGTTTGGCTCCTACGATAACTACTGTGAAGGGGACATCATTCATGCCAATAAACCAGTCTGAGTATGTTGT
Source organism: Theropithecus gelada (assembly GCF_003255815.1). Classification (NCBI taxonomy): domain Eukaryota; kingdom Metazoa; phylum Chordata; class Mammalia; order Primates; family Cercopithecidae; genus Theropithecus; species Theropithecus gelada. Next base: position 49,508,636 of record NC_037672.1, read on the forward strand.
TCAATTACTCTGATTTTCTAAGTGTCTCACCTCATATGTTTCCATCTGGGTTTGAATGAGAAACAGAAATACTTGGATTTTTCTCTTCTCATTATATTTCCAGGGCAGTCTCTACAAATAACATAATACTGCAGAATTTGCTCGCATTTTAACCCCTGCCACTCCTCTAATTAACTGAGTTGATGATCCTAGAATGGAAAGAGGAAGCTGCATTAAAAGGCAGATGCTCAGTATACCACATTACTGTTGCCAATTCACTGCCACTTATGGAAGCCAGAATCCCAGATTACAAGAATCGTGAATACTTGAGGCCCTTCCACTATAACCAGGACACTGGCTACAAAAGAATTTGGAGACTTAAAAAAATTTGCAACAGATGGTCAAACTTTTTTATATCCACTGACCCTCGCAACTACCTTTCCAACCTTCCCCCATCACAACCTACTTCCTCTGAGATTGTCCAGGTAGAGTTAGCTATAGCAGCCCTGTTTTCTGGAAATGACCATGCCAGATGGCACTTTCAAAGTATGAACACCTGACTCCTAAAAATATGTACTAGATACAGCAATACCAGGTTGTGAAAATCATCCTTGGATTTTTACTGCTTCAATTACATAAAAGATTTCCAGAATTTTATTGCTTCAATTATATAAAAAAATTTCCAGAATTTTTGCTCTGATATACATTTTACATATAATTTTTTCTAAAATACAATTTATATTGAATATTATCACATATTGATACACTGTCTTCATGTAGAGTTATTTAATTGAACTATTTTTTAATTTCAGAATTGCTTTGTCCATTTAGAGTTTAGTAGGTACATGTAGAATGACTTCACTGAGAAGGTTAAATAAAGTATTTGTTAAGTTATAGCTCTGATATCAGATCTTTTAATTCAATTTGCTTCCTAGAAATGTCATTTGATCACACTAAGCATTGCCTTATTTAACTGTGATTGGGGGTAATAATAGTACCTAACCTAATGGAGTTTTAGTTGGAGTTAAAGAAATGTGAAACCACATTTCTTAAGAGTCCTTGGTACAGCGTAAACAATAAATAAAAATAATTGCAAAACTCAGTTATGGGTGTGTTAAAGAATTAAAAAGTAGAAGAGACCTAGTCCTTACCCTCAAGCAACTTATCAGTCACCAAGCAATATAAAATGGAACACAAATATCTAACCTAGCATAATATCTATATCTTACCTATAAAAATGAAGACTTATAGTTGATATTAAAGGTGGAAAACCCCACAAAAGTTTCCTGTGGAGATCACTTTGAATCAGGATTGCTAATGTGATTTTTTAAGAGATACGGGCTCTGAAAGACCTGATGATACCCTCGACTCAATATGGTCTTCCATGCCTCTGCCTCTCCTGCCCCATTCACTTCTGCTCTCTACCTAGTATATTCCTTCTTATCTTTCAAAACTCCATTCAGACGTCACTCGTCTTATAAAGCCTCCATGATACAGTTGAACAACGCTGGGTGGCTGTTGAATATGACTGTATTCTCACTTGTTTCTCACTGCTTTAAATTTGTTGATATGTCTGCAGGTGTTCCCATCAGATTATGAAATTTTTCAGGAAAAGAACCACATTTTTTTTTATTATTCTATGTCTGGCATATGGCATATGGCACTTAGTAATGGTTTGGTTTTGTTTATCTGCCTCTGCTTTTATTTGAACTTATGAATGTATAAACAGGCAGAGGCAGCACACAGGCTACTCCTAGAAAAATCAAAACAATTTTATAAAGAAGACAAGGAGTGGTGGGGGTGTATCCCAGCTGAAGGATGAAGATGCTGAAAAGAGAGAGGTAGGGCATAGTTACCTCCAACAGGTTGTCTTGGAATAGTATGAGATTAAAAAGAGAAGCTTGAGCCAGAATAAAAATTGTGGAACTGCATAGGTATAAATCTAGAACCAATGTATTGCTTATAAATAACAGTCAGGGAAAACTAGGTAAAGCTCTCTGCTTAATTAAATATTTTTCCTTTTCTCCTTTCCTGTCTTCAAATACTTGCCGTGTTCATAGAATTTCTTTCTTATCTCCAGAGGGAGATTAGGCTGCCCAAACCAAACCATTAAAGGTAGTTTACAAAGAAATACAATTCAGATAGATGAGAATTCTCTGCTCAGTAAGGGATTCAGAATCACAGGGCTGCTGCCTCTGGTACCCGTCTATAAAGATTTTTTTCAGAAATAGTCAATATCATAGGTCACATATTTTAAAATTCACTTGCAATTAGAAGCCTAAGGGAAATTGCCTAGGAAAAAATGTTTTGGCAAGCTTTTAAAGCCTTTCATTGAGCTGGCAACTAGACAGATCATGCTGGCCTCCCAGGCAAGCAGAGCAGGTGTGCCACTTCAGAGATGGTAGAAAGGCTTCCAATTCCTAAACACCCCTCTAACCTGCCTCTCAGTAGCGCCTGACTTTTCTGGAGCAGAGACACATTCCCTAGAATCGAGGGGCTATGCTCTATTGAAATGCACAAACCTCTGAAAGAAGGAGTGAAAGAGTAAGAATAACACATGATTAGTAAATGCAAACTGCCAGGCATTGTGCTGGGCTTTTCCTGTGCATTGTGCTGGGCTTTTCCTATGAACTACATCCTTAAACTCAGCCCTATAAATTAAATCTGATAATCTGATTAACAGATGAAAAAGTTATATGTCAGATAAGTAACTTGCCGATATTCATGCAATCATTTCAGTATGGAGCTAGAATTTAACTTTAGGACTGTATGACTCAAAACTAGTTTCATGCTATTACTTTATAAAGTTATTTTTTTCAGTCTTTTTGATCACAGTATATTGGTCGTAAGCCTTGCAACTGATCATTAGATGGAAGCATGATTTGGTAAGAGAAAGAATAGAAGTCACATGAGAACACTGTATGTTGTTGAATACTGAAGGAAGAGGGACCATAAAATCGTGAAAGAAGAACAAAGAATAAAAACTTCACTACTTAAAAATTTGGTAGTTAGTTAAGGCCAACCGAACAGGATATCAGCTTTCCTCTACTAAAAAATTTGACTACAATATTTGTCTACACATTTTAAGGGATTTATTCATTGTTTTCCATAGAGAAAAATGTTGCCTATGTAAGGCTTTCTGTGTATTTAGACATTTTACTATTATTCAAAACATGAAATTGCAATTAGTTGATACATACAAGTACATAAAGCAAAAAATAAAGCATACATATATGACTTCTATACTAATTAGAAGGGCACATATATGCCTTACATTCTAATATACATATTAGAATATACATTCTAACATCTATGATTTTTCAAATCATCAAATGAAATAGAAAAGGCTTTTCCCGTCATTACATTAACCACCTTTTGTTTGAAGGAACACAAAGTCATTGGTCATAAGTTAGTAGTAGACTAATGAAATCTGCATAAAAATCTAGCAATTAGCACAAAGTTATCCCTTTTGATGTAATTCACAATAACCATATTCTAATTTTATTTAGGTTATTTAGTATTAATGAATAACCACTGATATTTTCCTTAAGTTCCCAATTTAATCTCTAAACTTTCTTCCCATTTCTACTTCCCTAATTCGTCTTCCTTGAAGAATTTCTAAAATATTGCCCCCAAGTGTTTCTGTGTTCTTTTTATTCTCTTCCCAAGTGAGTTCATCCACTCCCAGGACTGCAAGAGATACTCACATATCTAAGCTTTTATTAACTCTTCCCAAATTTCTATATATTCACTCTCTCCTTCTACCAGCTAACTCTTCACAATATGTTAAATATAGTACGTCCAATCAGATATGTACAATGCAAATGCAACCATGCAATTCCTCTCCAGTGAACAACACGAAAGCTCATTACCGCTCTTAGTGTCTTCCTCATACTTGCCTTTATTTGATATGCTTTCTACGCTCTAGGCATCCCGAACAGACTGCTTAGCTTTCCTGGAACCCATCATGCCTCTCTGTTTTGACTTATGCTGGTCCCTCTGTTATTTTCTTCTTTTCTCCACATTAAATCCCTTCTCACACTTTAAGTCCTGTCTCAAATGCCAGTTATACCATGAAGTAAGCTGGAATGTTACTTACACCATGAAATACACTAAAGTATTTCTAATCACATCAGATTTTCCTTCATATAATACTTTGTCTATAACTGTGTAATGAAACTTGTCAAATAATGTCTCATAACTATTTGTGATCATGTTATCTGTGATCAGACCTGTCTTAATAGAGGTTCCGAAGGAGCTATGTTTTAATGACTGGTTCAATATACATTTGTTGAATAAATATGTATTTTAAAACTATATTTAAAATATCATATTTTAAAATATTGTGACTCAGAGAACAAGAAAAAGAACAGTCAACTACTCAATGTATTTACATTATAAATAAATCTTTAATTAATTTTTTTGTTATAGAAAATAATTCTAACTGTTCATGTCATCATACAGAAAAAGCTTGTATTATGTATTTATTTAACTAATAATGTGAAAATTATATGACAGGCAAGTGTAACACACTAAATTATCATTGTAACCAAATTCTATGTATGAATGGCTATTACAAAAACAACTGTATATCCTTTTCCTTACCAACAGAGTGAAATTGTTTTGAAATACAGGTAACCTACCTGGGAAACTAGGAAGAGCACATTTTGAATTATTTTCAAATTTTCAATGTTATTTTGTGTTTCTGTTAGTTTAACTCAGATCCGTTTTATTAACATTAACATTTTGGCTATTAGTATACTTAAACTCTAGCTTGAATATGGTTTTAATGAAATATGAAATATTAATGTTCTAGTTTTTCCTAATGATTTAAATTTCTAGAATTAAAGCTGTAGCAAATAACTGCAAATTGACCTTCTCCTCAGGCACTTACCATTTATGTTAGGTATAATTCATTTAAAATTTAACAGAAAGGCATTTTTAAGTGTTTTTAAACAAACACTTGATCCAAAGTTTGGAAACAGTGTCTCAGCCTGGCACCATTACCCTAATCCTCTTTGCACTGTGTCTAATATAGACAGATTCAGCACTGCATATAGGTTTTGTGGATCTGTGCATGTTGCTCTTAGAAACCATAATAATTTGGTAATTTGCTGATTAAAGATAAGAATATGGTATTCCAAACTTGCTAGATCATATTTTGTTACAGAGTAATGATTTCATTTTGCTTTATTCACTTCCAAAATCTATGACCCAAGACAAAAACTCTCCCCTGCACATTATTTTTTAAGCATATAGGCTTTTTGTAAAATTTCAACCCTTTCTGCGTTGATTTTTTCAGTGCATTAGTTACTATAGAAACAATGTCACTGTAATATGAAAAGCATAGTAGACACAGCAAAACACAGTAGACCATATATTTAAATATACATATAAGTGTATGTGTGTTTGGCTATATGATGTATATACATTCATAAACATCTACACATATACAGATACATGTGGTATGTGCTTGAGTATGCTTACTGCAGATACACACAAGTACAGAGTACATATCTACATATAAATATGGTTAATACATATATGTAGCATATATGTAATATGCATATAAATATTTTAAGACTGAGAATCACATAAATCAGTAGGCATGTATGTTTTTAATAAGTAAGGAATGTGTAAGTTAGTAAAAGAGATCATTAAAATAGAATGTTTTCCTAAACCTCTAATTTTTAAAAAATATATAAATATATAGCAAAGGCAAAGAACTATCTGTTTTGCACTTAAAATAGTGAACTCTAATGTAAGAAAACCACAAAATAGATATACAAAGCAGAATTTTAAATTTTGCATCAAATACAATAAAATTATTGTTTCAGAAGAACAAAAGAAACCAATAAATTTTGGGGAAAATTCTTTACTCTGTCATTTTATATAAAATTTTATTTAAAGACACATTTTTTAAAAATATGAAAATTAACAAATAAATTTCCCCAACTTAATACAAAGAAATACCCTCAATGAAAGAAACAAAATGTTATGGCCAAGTATAAATATAAGATCTAGATTTCAAAATATTATGAATGAATGAATGAATGAATGAATGAATGAAATGCCATTTTATTTGGCATTTTAGTTTTTGAAAATTATAACCAATTTTTTTTCTTCTTCAACAATCTGCACATGGAAATCAACTTTTGCATATAGTTAACAAAAATTTTACTGTCTGGCATGGCTATAGGGCCACATGAGAAGTTTGTGAAAAAAATTGAAATACATAGAAGAGAATTGATCTGTCACATACTTGATATCCTGTAAGTACAGATGATCTCAATAAATTCCAGAGAACATGCAAACCCTTCATGGTTTTTACCTCTATTTTATGTATCTTAAAACTTCTTTATATTTTGGAAATAATTATAAATATTGAAACTGAGGATTAATTTGTTCCAAGTATTTGTGTTGTTTGTTTTGAAAATCACTGTTAGGAAAGCAGCTTGATAAAGGGTAGAGTTTTGGCTTACATATCATAACATAAAGTTAAATAGTGTATGAGAATAAGTCAGCTCTGTTAGCACACATTAAACTTATTACCTTTTTTTTTCATAGTATGAAAGTCACCCTAAAAGAAATATAAAATTCAATTATTTAATTATAGTTGTAGTAACATTTTAAATATTTCCTTCATAAAAATATATAGTCTAAATGCTAAGAATTGCTCAAGCACACAATATAACTGTAGCTTACTACTTAAGTAGTATAATTTTGCATGCCTATGTAGACAGTGTCTATGTAAAATTATCAATTAGTCCAAAGAAATAATAGAGGCAAAACAAAAAAAAGTCCATTTCAGAGAAGAGAGAATTCTACAGCCATTCTGAGTTATGTATCTTTTTAGAAACTATACACATAATGTGGCCATGGTTGAAAACATCTCCAACTTAAAGGAGCTTACATTCTAGAGAGAAAATTTAGATCATAAGCATGAAAGCAAATATATTTCAAAAAAATAGCATCATATATTGATGATTAGAAAAGGCAGCTTGAGCTAGGATCATGAGGAGGAGTCACCATGAGTGAGTGACATCTGAATTGATTCTTGAGTGACAAGAATAAGGTAGCATGTAAAGATCTTTAAAAAAGGATTTCAAGCAGGGCTAAATTTTTCAGAAATAAACTTTGCACAGAAGAACTTCATAAGCAATTTTCTAAAAGATAGCAATAATAAAAGTGGGAGGTGGTAATTTCAGAAGAAAAGTTTCATTGACTTATAAGTCCCCTTAAGATTTCTCATCTCCCTTTTGTCCATATTATGTTATGCAATCATCACAGCAGTATCTGTTAATTCTAACTGTCTAGACAAGTCTAGGGCAACATTAATCATAAATAATTGAACCAAGTTTGTTTTACTTTGTATGCTATATAATTGACATACAGTTGGCACATAATAAATTCTGATTGACTTGCTGACACAAACTGTACAATGTATAAAATTTATCTCTCAAACAAAACTAATTCATATTTATTATTGAAAAACAAAATAATACCCAGAGAAGAGTAATATATTATTTTAAAATTAGCTAAAACATTAAGAAAAAATAAAAGGCATGAAAGAACACCAGAAATTCTGATTGCAAAAACAGAACAATGTAATAATACTCAGGAAAAAAATAAGATATCATTTCAAAAATGAAGACTTCAGGGATATCAGCAAAATGACAGAGTAGGCAGCTATAAGCTCATGTACCCTAAAGAAACATTAAAAAAACCAACAGAAACTATCAAAACCAACTTTCTCAGAACTCTATAAAACAGTCAAAGGTTCACAGCACCCAAGCAAATGCTGAAACCAGAAAAAGGCAACTTAAAAACAGTAGGGAAGCTCTATGGCATATTTATCTGCCCTCGTTCCACTCATTGTTGGTGGGTAGCAGTCTTGAAGACAGTAGCCCATGTCCCCAGTGAGGAACCCTGGTCCCTGGTTCTGGAGGCAACAGAGCAGAGCTTTTTCACAAATTATTGTATAGATATGTTCCAACCTGTCTGGGAGCTACCTGAAGAGTCAGCACATGGCATTTGTCTCTCTTTCGCCTAACTCAGAACTCACACTGCAAAAGTTTCGGGCATTTCTTGAAAACATTGCAAGGTTGCAAAACATTCTGCAGATGCCTGAGGCAAAAGTTTATGATTTAGAAATATAATAGAGTGCTTAAGTCTTTGGTAGAAAATCTGAGAGGGAATTTTCTTGGGAAATTAGGGCAATCAATATGGAGGTTAGGGAAAGGGCAATTAGGAAGTCATGCGCATGACCAGGGCATGACACATGTTGAGAAATGGCAAAAGAAATGTTAAGCTTTCAATTTGGGCTGATCCATATGTTCAGTGCAAGTCTGGTTAAGTGTTGAAGGAGGAGCCCCACACACAGCTAATCTGGAAAGGCTGGTAAAGATGGCTATTTGTGCTTGCTTATTTGTTTTAAATTTTAATTACTGGTGTTCAAGAAAACTTCTGTTTAAACACAAGTTAAGGAACAGAGACTTCAAAGAGGCACACAAGACGAGAAATATGGTCTCTGTAAAAACGGTTTGGAAAAGTCACTAGACAAATTAAGTATTACAGACTCCAAAAACAAAAATAACAACAAACCCCGAGGAAGGAAGAGAATTTAATCTCCAGAGTCACCACATTTTAATATTTAAATGTCCATTTTTCTACCGAAATAATCTCATACTGTACAAAAATAGGAAAGCACAGCCATTCAAAGGAAGAAAGTAAATAGACAGAGACCATACCAATGAAGCCCAAACACTGGAAAAACTAGACAAAGGCTTTAAAACAACTGTCTTTAATTAAGTTGAAAAATGAAATAAAGAACGGATAAAGAAATAAAGAGTATCGGGAAAACTATGTATGAACACAACAAAACTACAAGTAAAGAGATAAAAATTATAAAAATTAACCAAAAAGAAATTCTGGAGATGAAAGAGTTCAAAAGCAGAACTGAGCAGGCAAAAGAGTTAGTGAGCTTGAAGGTAAGTTAATATTAATTATCATGCCTGAGGAGCAGAAAGAAAAAGTAAACTAAATACTTAAGGAAACTGTAGGACAGCTCACACTTACAAACACATAGATCACTGAGAGTATCAGAAGAAGAGAAAGAGAAAGATGTAATATTTAAAGAAATAATAACAAAAAACTTTAGCCAAAACTCAGATTTGATGGAAGACACAAAAGCATCTAGAAACCTGAAAAAACTCCTACTAGAATAAACTTGAAGAGATCTAAACCAAGATACTTGATAATCAATCTGTTAAAAGCAAAAGCGTTTACCATCCAGAACAGACAATACCTGCTACTCAACAACAACAAATTTAAACAACCCAATTAAAGTATAGGCAAAAGACTTAGATAAGCATTTCTCCTAATAAACCTACAAATGACCAATAAGCACATGAATGGATGTTCAGCATCATTAGTTATTAGGGAAATGCAAATTAAAGCCATTTGAAATGCCACTTCACACCTAAGGGGATTAATATAATGAAACAACAAACACAAAAAGCAGAAAATAACATGTGTTGGCAATAAAAGCAAACATTGACTGATGGGACTAGATAAAACTAAAAAGCTTCTGCCTAGAAAACATAACAATCGCCGGGCGCGGTGGCTCAAGCCTGTAATCCCAGCACTTTGGGAGGCCGAGACGGGTGGATCACGAGGTCAGGAGATCGAGACCATCCTGGCGAACACGGTGAAACCCCGTCTGTACTAAAAAATACAAAAAAAAAAAACTAGCCGGGCGAGTTGGCGGGCACCTGTGGTCCCAGCTACTCGGGAGGCTGAAGCAGGAGAATGGCGTAAGCCCGGGAGGCGGAGCTTGCAGTGAGCCGAGATCGCGCCACTGCACTCCAGCCTGGGCGACTGAGCGAGACTCCGTCTCAAAAAAAAAAAAAAAAAAAAAAAAAAAGAAAACATACCAATCAACGAAGTGAAAGGACCACCTGCAGAATGGGAAGAAATATTTGCAAACTATTCATCTGACAAGGGATTAATATCCAGAAGATACAAGAAGTTCAAACAACTAAATAACAAAAAATATAGTAATAATCAAATAATCCATTTTAACATTTGGCAAGGAATCTGAATAGACATTTCTAAAGAAGACATAGAAATAGCCAACAGGTAAATGAAAAAAAAATACTCATCACTAATCATAAGAGTAATGCAAATCAAAATCACAATGCCATATCATCTCACCCCAGTTAGAATGGCTATTATCAAAAGACAAAAAATAAATGCTGGCAAAGATGTGGAGAAAAGGGAAATCTAGTACACTGTTGATGGGAATTAGTACATCCAGTGTGGAAAACAGTGTGGAGGTTCCTCATAGATCTAAAAATAAACTACCATATGATCCGGCAATCTCACTGCTGGTTATTTACCTAAAGGAAAGGAAATAAGTATATTGAAATGATATCTGCCCCCCATATTTATTGTAGCACTATTTACAACAGTCAAGAGATGGAATCAACCTAAGTGTCCGTGAACAAATGAATGGATAAGAAAATTGTATATATACACATTAGAATACTACTGAGTTATTACAAAAGGAAATCCTGTCATCTGCAGCAACAAAGATGAGCCTGGAGGACATTATGTTAATGAAATACATCAGGCACTGAAAGATACATACTGCATCATCTTACTCATAGGTGGAGGCCAAAATACTTGAGGACACAGAAGTAGGTAGCAGAACTGTATTATTAGAGGCTGGGAATAGCAAATGGGAGGGAAGAGAAGGGAGAGGTTGGTTTATGGCTACAAAATTACAGATAAATAGGAGGAAGAAGTTCTAGGGTTTCATAGCACTGTAGGGAGGCTATAGTTAAGAATAATTTAGTATATATTTTCAAGTAGCTAGAAAAGAGGATATTGAAAGATCCCAACACAAACAAATTATAAATATTTGAGGTGATGGTTATGCTAATTTCCTGGATCTGATCATAATACATTTCCTACATGTATCAAAATATCAACCTCTACCCCATTAATACGTGCAATTATTACATGTCAATTCAAATAAAATAAAGTTTTAAAAGGACTGTCATATCAAGTTTTTTTGAGAATCTGGACAAATTGAAGCATTCATACATTGCTTGCAGGAATATAAAATGATGCAGCTGTTTTGGAAAAGAATCTGGCGCTTCCTCAAAATGTTAAAAATAGAGTTACCATATGAGCCAGAAATTCTCCTCCTTGGTATATACCTAAGAGAATTTAAAACATATGTCCACACAAAATCTTGTACACAAATATTAATAGCAACGTTAATCATGATAGCCAAAAAAGTGGAAACAACCCAAATTTTTATCAATGATGAATGGATAACAATATGTGGTATATCCATATGATAGATTATCATTTGGCCATAAAAATGTATGAAGTACTGATACATGCTACATAATGGATAGACTTTGAAAATACCATGCTAAGTAAAAGAAACCAGTCAAAAAAGACCACATGTTATATGATTCCATTTATATGAAACATCCAGAATAGGCAATTTATTGAGACAGAAAGTCAATTAGTGGTTTCCTAGGGCTTGGGGCATTTGGGGAAAATTGGAGTGACTACTAGTAAGTATAGAGTTCCTTTGAGGGTGAATAAATAGTCTAAAATTGTAAGTAATGGTTACACAACTCTATGTATATACTAAAGACCATTGCAGTATACATTTTAAATGGGTGAATTACATGGTATGTAAATTATATCTCAATTAAACTGTTAAGAAAATTTAATTTTTTATCACAATGTATTATGCTTTAAGAAAAATAGAAGAGAAAAAGGAAGGAAATTTTAAACATCAACAAACAAATAAAAAGTAAGAGATTCAAAATAGATAAATATTGAAGACAGGCAAGCAAGATTCAATATATATATATTATGTGACCCTGGAGACTAAAATGAAAGTAAGGAGCCAGAAGAAATATGTAAAATTATAATTCAAGAAAACTTTTCTGAAGTGATTTGAAAAATGTGAAATTATACATTGAAGAGCACACCATCTATCTGAAATAAGTATCCAGGAAGATCAATATCAAGTTAAATTATTTCATAAAGAAAGAGAGAGAGTAGTGGATATTAAAGAATAACATTACATCCTTTGGGCATTTGTCGGCAGGAAACAGCAAGATAGTTGTAAGGGAAGGAACAGCAGATTATGAGTGACTTTTCAACACCGATGCTTTATGCCATGAAAAAAATGAGGTAATACATGCGAGATACTAAAAAAAATGACTTCAACAACTGATATTCAGACAATCAAAATGAGTAGCAAGACACAAAAAAATGAAATGTGAGCACTGACCTATGATTACTTATAGAACTAAAAGAAAACGAAAATTAGAATGGATTGTAATATGTAATGGTTATATGCCTTCCCAAAATGCATATAGTAGAACCATGAAAAAGAGGGAGAATGCTACTTTTTCAAACAGAGAGAAATTTATGATTGGGATAAAAGCAGGTGGAAGGACTTAAGGGTTACTGGTAAAATTATATTTATTTACCTTGGTGTGGTTATGAAAGTGTTTGGCTTACATTTTTAAACTATTTCATTTTGCATGTTTGCTTTTCATTATCTGTGTTTTACTTTGTAATAAAATATTAAAAATGTTTTCCCCTGGAGATTATTCTAAACATCCTCAATTATATTTTTATAGGAATAAAAAATATTAAAATACTATCTATTTTTTAAATTATTTCCCTAGTTAAAATCTTTAATAACAGATAAGATGATAAATTTCTCAAAATAATGCCCTAAAATGTATTCTTCATATATTTGTTTATTATAAAATTTTAAATTTCATTTTATTTTAAAAATAAAATATATTTTAAATAAAAGTAAAATTTTGATATACAAAAACATCAATCATCTCCCTTTTACTGATACTTATGTATTAGTTTAAGTAATTTCCCCTTGCACAATTTATTGTTTACCAATATGTATAGCTAATATCTGTCACAGGTTAATAATGGACTGACATCTCTGAGATAGTTGGCATTATTAACTTGACAACTGATCATGTGCATACTCATTATAAATGGACAAGTCAACTATTTTGTGATAGTATAGAGTGAGACAACCTTTTAGTCATTTTTAGTCCATTCTGCTTAGGAAGTCATTAAAACTACCTGTTGTGGGAAGTCAGGGACCTGGAATGGAGGGACCGGCTGAAGCCATGGTAGAAGAACATAAATTGTGAAGATTTCATGGACATTTATTACTTCCCAAAATTAATACTTCTATAATTTCTTGCACCTGTCTTTACTGCAATCTCTAAACATAAATTGTGAAGATTTCATGGACATTTATCACTTCCCCAATCAATAGTCTTATAATTTCCTATGCCTGTCTTTAATCTCTTAATCCTGTCATCTTCCTAAGCTGAGGATGTATGTTGCCTCAGGACCCTGTGACGATTGCATAAACTGTACAAATTGTTCATAAAGCATGTGTGTGAGAGCAATATGAAATCTGGGCACCTTGAAAAAGGAACAGGCTAACAGCAATGCTCAGGGAACAAGGGAGATAACCATTAGATCTGACTGCCTGGGAGCCAAGCAGAACAGAGTTATATTTCTCTTATTACTGAAAATGGGTAAGAGAAATATCATTGAATTCTTTCCCCAGTAAGGAATATTAATATTCCTGGGAAAATAATGCATTCCCGGGGCGGCGGGGGGGAGCTCTAAAATGGCCGCTCTGAGGGTGTCTTCCTTATGCATTTGCAGATAGGGGATAAAACACGACCTGGCCTCCTGCAGCACCCCCACGCTTGCTAGGATTAGGAAATTTCAGCCTGGCAAATTCAAGTCAGACCCGTTTTCTGCTCTTGAACCCTGTTAAGATGTTTATCAATGACAATGCGTGCACAGCAGGACATGGAACTTCATTAGTAATTCTAGTTTCGCCCTGACCTTGTGATCTCACCCTGACTTTCTGCCTTGTGATATTTTATTGCCCTAGAAGCATGTGATCTCTGTGACCCACACCCTATTCGTACACTCCCTCCCCTTTGAAAATTGCTAAGAAAATCTTGCTGGTTTTATGGCTCATGGGGCATCACAGAATCTGCTGACATGTGATGTCTCCCCAGACACCCAGCTTTAAAACTTCTCTCTTTTGTACTCTTACCCTTTATTTCTCAGACCAGCCGACAATTAGGGAAAATAGAAAAGAACCTACATTGAAATATTGGGGGCTGGTTTCCCCTGATAACTACCCTATCTCTTATAAACATATAATTGTGTTATTTTCCATGTTTCACATTTTCAAACTGTTTAACATTAATTTTTTGAAATATACTTCAGAGTAAAGCTTGATGTGTACTTTAAAAAGCCAAGAAATAATAACATTTCTTTATCAAGAATCTTACTAGCTAGCTAGCCAGTGGTGGTCATTAATAAAACCTCTCCATCTTCCCATTACAATTAATCATAGGCACTCAAAAAAAAAAAAAAAAAAAAAAGCACTCTATTATTGATAGTTTCCCATATGTTCAATTAGTACATATTGCATTTTCAGAGTACTGTCTTAGGTCCACCAATTTAAGGCCAAAAAAGGTTCTAATTAATATTGTAATTAGTTATCTTCAATCTCTTTGTTATGTACACTCTGCTATTAAATTTCTTTCCACTATAATTACACAAAGTTTGTTTACTTAATTTAAATTGGACAACATTTGGTTGTTATCTTTACCTTGCTTAGGGCCTGGAAATGTTACATGTTTGGGTGCAAGATCTCATATACTATGTCTTAATACCTGAAATTTTTTAAAAATATGCTTCTACAACTAGTAAAGATCCTTTGCAATGTATTATGAATGAACTGTAATTAACATACCTTGTATTTCTACACCCCCATCTGTTTCATTTACACCTAGTCCAACAGTTATAATGCACTGATTTAATTATAAGAAAGCAGAAACTATCTCTTTATTCTTTCTGAAATAAATATGATTTAACTGAATAAATTCAAACATGCCTCAGGAACTCTGAGTTCCAACTTTTTTCCCTAACCATGAATACTTCTGTTATCATATCATTGTTCTTTCTGTGAAATGAATACTAATTCTATCCCTCTCAAGGAAATAATTTGAAAATCACTTTAACTGAAATGGTTTATGTAAAATACTTGGAAATATAAAATCTATAATGTTGAAATTTTAAGAACTAGAAGGATTTGCCTAAAAATATTAAAGTCTGGCCAGGCATGGTGGCTCATGACTAATACCAATATTTTGGGAGACCAAGAAGGGAGAATCACTTGAGCCCAGGGGTTTGAGACCAACCTGAGCAACATAGTGAGACCTTGTCTCCACTAAAAATTTTTAAAAGTAAAAAAAGTAACCAGGGATGGTGACACATGCCTGTGGTCCCAGTGACTTAGGAAGCTGAGGAAGGAGTACCAGTTGAGCCCAAGAATTAGAGTTTGCAGTGAACTATGATCATGCCACTGTACTCCAGTTTTAGCAACAGGGCAAATAATCAGTCTCAAGAAAACAATTAAAGTCTGCTACTATTACTTATTTTATAAAGCTGCTGCTGTTTTCAGAGATGATTAGTTTATTTCATAAAAAGTAACAACTTATATTTGTACTAATGTATGGAAGGTGTTTCTTTCCATAAATCATCTCAAAGAACAGAAAAACTCTGTTCTTTGTTCTTAACAAGCTTAAGCCTTTTATTTATAAGCACTATCCCTCCATTTTGCCTTCCTGTAGGTTATGCCAATGTTTCACCTCATGTAATTTCCGAGCACATAGTATAGTATAAATGTTTTTAGGTCTCAACATTATTAAGAAACAACATTCTGCATTGTTGGCAAATATATAATAGAATCCTCTGCCCAAAATAAAGGTCCATATTCATTTGAAATTAGTGGTTCCGTCAACCTATTCTAAGTATAGCTGGATCTTCAAGCCAAGTATAATTCATTACACTTTTCTGTACTTTAATCAACCAGAGAAGTAAATAGGCTCATCCTCAAAATGTTGATTAGGCATATATGTAACATCACACAGTGGACCCATATTGTTTATTTTATCTCGTTAGCAAACAAGCCACCACTGCCATACCACAATATGGAAGCCTATCTACACATACGCACACATGCACACAACTGCATGGGCACAGCCTCACATACACTTTCTGATCTCAGGGAATAATGATCTCTGTTCCACACTGACCTATCCTAATATGGAATCTTATTTCTAGTCATATATTTATTTAAAGTGAACTCATCATTCCTTGGCCATATTTTTTGGTTCAGGGCTAAAAAACTGACACGAGCTTGGCAAATCAGTTGTTCCTCAGAAACTAAAATTGGATGAGAGATTCTAATCTCAATCTGCCAGCCTTCTGGAATAAAAGAGAAATAAACTTGAAGCTATTGGCAGTGGTCATTTTCCCCATATAAGCAGGGAAGCAGAACATATTTTCTGGAATAAGAGAAAAAAAGTGAAACATTCAGCCTAGAAGAAGTATCAAAAGATGATGAGATAGATGATGAGATAGATAGATAGATGGATGGATAATGATAACTAGATATATACATAAATATATATCACTTGCAACTGAAATAATTAGAAGTAAAAAACTTTAAATCATTAAATTAAAAGATGGTAACTCCTTTAACTTATCATGAATTTTTTAATTGCATAAATTTTTATATTCCGATTTTATCAACTATTGCAATGAAATGAGAAAAGAGTACAAATGTTTACATGAATACTCGAACTTTTACTGCAAAATTTTGTTGATTTCTCCCTGATATTGTATTTAAAGTTCAGGAAATATGCTGGGCATGGTGGCGAATGCCTGTAAACCCAGCCCTTCCGGAGGCCAAGGCAGGCATATTACTTGAGTTCAAGTACCAGACCAGCCTGGGCAAGATAGTGAGGCTCCGTTTCCACAGAAAAAGACAAAAATTGGCCAGGCATGGTGGTGCTTGCTTGTAGTTCCAGCTACTTGGGCGGAGGGGGTAGAGGGTGAGTGCTGACATGGGAAGAGCAGTTGAGCCTGGCAGGTCAAGGCTGCAGTGAGCTGAGATTGCACCACTGCACTCCAGCCTGGGCAACAGAGTAAGACCCTGTTGCAAACAAAACAAAACAAAAAAAGTTCAGAAAATAAAATAGGAGTTCAAATTATACCATAAATGAAATATAATGTTGTAAAGTTTGTTAGTAACAAGAGAATATAAATTTTGATTTTTCAGACTTGTGTCCCTATACAAGATAAACAGGACAAACCAATGGAAATGAGACCTCTCCTCCTTTGAATTGATCTCAGAAGAATTTAAATCAATAACACAATAGCTGTTGCTGTTGCTGATGTCACTTAGGGAGGAAAATCAGTGAGGAGCTGACATGGCTTATAGGTAAGAGCTGATAAGGTAGCACTAAAGTAAGTAGTTTCCCAATCAGTAGTGGTGCTTCTTGTTTGTTCAGATTATGCTTTTTGACTCAAATTCTCTTCCCCAAGATGTAAGGTGAGGTACCTAAACATAAAAATTTACTCTATTACCTGTAAATTATTAACAATACTTTCGATAAGTCCCTATTGTATCATTTGTATACTAAAAAGATTGGTGATGAAATATGCTGAATATGGGGTTAATTAAACCAAAAGGAGAAGGCCAAGTATGCTTCATTTCAAGAACTTTTGTGTTTTAATTTACAAGAGACCTCAAGATAGATTGTGTGATGGTCAAAAAAGTATTGGGGGCTTTTTTCATCTTTAAATAAGCAGAAGAGATCTAGAAACTGACAGTAACAGGAATTCATCATAGATAAATTTTTTAAAATTCTCTGTGAAATTTCAAAATTGTCTTCTTTACCATAGTATCATTTATGATTTAGAAAGCTGAGATGATTTTTTCTGCAATATTTAACCATTAAAGGTGGTGTCTACACTTTTACACCCCTGGTAGATGTGTAAATGAGAACAACCACTATGGAAAACAGTATGAAGTTTCCAAGTAGAACTACCATTCCATCCAGCTATCCCACTACTGAGTATCTACCCAAAGGAAAATAAGTCACTATATGAAAAAGACAGATGCACACATGTTTACAGCAGCACAATTTGCAATTGCAAAGATATGGAACTAATGTAAGTACCCATCAACCAAAGAGTAAAGAAAACATGGTATAGAAACACTATGGAATACTACTCAGCCATAAATGGAATGAAGTAATGTCTTTTGTAGCAACTCAGATGGAGCTGGAAGCTATTATTCTAAGTGAAGTAGCTCAGGTACGGAAAATCAAACATCACATGTTCTCTCCTATAAGAGGGAGCTAAGCTATAAGATTGTAAATGTATAAGAATAGTATAATGGACTTTGGGACTCAGGGGAGAAGGCTGAAAGGAGGGTGAGGGATAAACAACTACATATTGGGTGCAGTGTACACTACTTGGGTGACAGGTAGACTAAAATCTCTCAGAAATCACTGCTAAAGAACTTATTCATGTAAACAGAAACTACCTGGACCCACAAAACTATTGAGATAATTTTTTTTAAAGGTGGTGTCTAACTCCCTACATCTCAAAAAAGGCCAGCCTCAGTGGCTTGTTTCTAATAAACAGAAGATGGCAGAAGGAAGTCTATGTGACTTCAAGGGCAATAAAGCTTTCCTCTATCTCTTTGGGACATTCACCTGAGAACTCAGACAATACACTATGTGGAACTATGGAAAAGCCACAGGTAGTACTCTAGCCCCATCCCTGATGAACTTCCAACTGATCTGAGCATTCACCACCAATGAGCAAGCTGGCAGAAAATCTAGCCTGTAGCCTTTGAGCTACACCACTCAAATCCGAGTGAAGAAAGGAATAGTTATCCATGTTGAGCTCCGACCAAATCACAGATTCCTCAGCAGAATAAATCTTCTTGTTTTGAGTCACTAAGTTTGTAGCGAGAAAGATGTTTTGCAGCAAAAGATAACTTGAATAGAAACCAAGAATCTTAAAAATGTTAAGTAATAAAGGGAAATATAATAATGCAATACATGTAAAACTCATAGGGAAGAAAGCGGTTAGTTAAGAATTTCTAAGTCCTTTCACAGTGGCCCTCAATTAATTTTATACTCTAAATACTTTTACTTACAAATAATGGGCAAAGAACACATTTTTATTGAAAATCAAGGAAGGGGAATAGGTGTGCTTAAAGAAAGCCACATGGCATGCCTACAGAAAATGTAGTCTCTAATCAGCTCAGTCACCTGGCTTCATCTTAGCATTAAAAAATTGTATATTGCATTATAGTTATTAAATTATAAGTTGATCCTTGAGTAACACAGGTTTGAACTGCACAGATCCACTTATATGCAGATTTTCTTATACCTCTGCCACCTCTGAGACAGCAAGACCAACTCCTCCTCTTCGTGTTTTTCCTCTATCTATTTAATGTGAAGACGAGGAAGACCTTTATGATGATCCATTTCTGCTTAATAAATAGAAAATATACTTTTTCCTACTTATGATTTCTTTGGCTTACTTTTTGTAAGGAAACAGTATATAATACATATATAGCTGGAAGCAGTGGCTCAGGCCTATAATTCCAGCACTTTGGGAGGCCAAGGCTGGTGGATGACCCGAGGTCAGGAGTTTTGAGACCAGCCTGGCCAACATGGTGAAACCGTCTCTATTAAAAATACAAAAATTAGCCAGGCGTGGTAGCAGGTGCCTGTAATCCTAGCTACTCCGGAGGATGAGGCAGGAGAATTGCTTGAACCTGGGAGGCGGAGGTTCCAGTGAGCCGAGATCACGCCATTGCACTCCAGCCTGGGCAACAAGAGCAAAATTCCATCTCCAAAAACAAAAAAAGTATATATATAATGTATTTATATATATTTTATATAAACATATATATTTAAAAACATATTTTATATATAACTATATATATTATACATATAATGTGTTAGTCAACTGTTTATGCTATTAGTTAGGCTTCCAGTCTACAGTAGACTATTAGCAGTTATGTTTCTAGGAAGTAAAAAGTTATATGAGTATTTTTGACTGCACAGGGGGTCAGTGCCACAATCCCCACATTGTTCAAGGGTTAATTGTAAATACAGAGTGTGTACATTTATAATGTGTATAGTGTGTGTTTATGTATTGTATGTAAATATTGCATATATAATAATAGAATTAAACATGTATATAAATACAAACATGTAGATGTTAAATGTTAATTTGATTTGAGCTTTTCTTGTGCAGTTGGTAACATCACCCACTATGCAAAAAAAAAAAAAAAAATACAGAGAAGAAAATCGAAGTTTTACAAAAAAGTTAAATTTACAGAGGAAGTCCAATAGATGAGCAGAAGAAAAAAATTGAGAATATAATAAGCATAAGTAAGAAATGATGATAAATTAAATTTATTTATTTTTGCATTATTGTAGTGAAATATGTCAAATTTCCCTATAGGATTATAGGGAATACTCAGTTTATTATGTTTCAGGTTATATCTTTCAGTTAATATTATATATTTCATTCTCTTAACAAATATTCACTGAATGCCTATTACACTATGCCACATTTGCCCATTCATTCATGGTATACACAGTGAACACACAGAACAGAGATCCTCATCTTTCTATAGGTAGTCAACTCATTCCCAGGATATAGTTTGGGACGAAGAGAATATAGCACAATTAGTAATATTAGGATATTGGGAAGCAGCTGCCAGTTTTGAAGTTTATTAAGACATCTATCAATGAACATATTGCCTGAAAATCTGTACGCTTTTCTTCACAGTAACAATCAATATACTCACTTTATTGTGTTACTGAAAATTCCCTCCACCAAAATTGTTGTTTAGGCAGAAATCTATGAATGAACACTCAGAACTGAATCTTAGTTGATGTATCAGATTTTGTTTAATGAATTTCCTTCCAAGAAGACCCTTCTGTTGATATATATATAGATTATGAGTAAATCTTCCTAAACATTCTAGTATACTAATGTAAGACTGTTGCTTCTAAATGCTTTAACTCAAATGAGCCATTGATGAGATCACTGACTTCTCTAATTATATGGCTTCTTCAGGCTCAAGTCTCCTTTCCTTCAATAACCCTTTCAAGCTAGAATGATCACACTCTCTTAATTCATAGTTTCCCTATTTAAACAAATACTCCAAAATCCATTCTCTCTTGGGACTTTTAATTATTATTTTATATTTCTATGCATTATTTAACAGATGAATTTTACTTAACATATAAGTTATTTTTCTCCAACTGGATGTTAAGTCTCCTGATGATATTGACATATATATACACATATGTGTATAAATATTTATGTGTGTATATACATACAAACACATATATATTTACATTTTATTGTATTTTTTGTCTCCCCAAATAGATTGTAAGTTCCCTGCGCATAGCAACTTGGAATATTTTGTTCATTCCTGAATTCTCAGTGCCCAGCACAGTAGTATAACAATAAATATTTTTTGAATTAATGAATAAAATATTAAATATGTTTGTTATTCCTCAATTTAAAAATTATCCAGCAATGTACAATGGATGACTATTTTGTTATCTTTCAAGTTGTTACATAAACATATATATATATACACACACACATATATATATATATATATATATATATATATACACACAATTTTTTTTTTTTTGAGATGGAGTCTCACTCTGTCGCCCAGGCTGGATTGCAGTGGGGCTATCTCGGCTCACTGCAAGCTCCGCCTCCCGGGTTCACGCCATTCTCCTGGCTCAGCCTACCAAGTAGCTGGGACTACAGGCGCATGCCACCACGCCCAGCTAATTTTATTGTATTTTTAGTAGAGACGGGGTTTCACCGTGTGTGAGCCAGGATGGTCTCCGTCTCCTGAACTCATGATCCGCCCGCCTCGGCCTCCCAAAGTGCTGGGATTACAGGTGTGAGCCACTGCGCTGGGTCACATAAATTTTTTAAATACCCGAAATACTTATTTATCCATAGGTGTCCAATAGATGAGCCTTGATTCTCAAGTGTTTATCTGCTTGTAACAGATTTATCGTCACATTTATTATTAGGTGGCCTTGGGGAAGCTGGATTGCAATGTAGGCTGTGGATGGAGGTAGAAGCAGCTCTAGACTTTAGTGGCATCATTTTTCAGTGAAATAGCTGAGCATATGAATATAAACTGAAAAAAAAAATCCCTGAAGCCTTAGAAAGTCAGTGGAGAACTGCCATCTCTTGCTGTGTAGGAATCTAAACTAGCAAGTGATCCTCATTAGGACCATACAGGGCGTATTTTCATAGGCCATTGAAAATTGGACCATACAGGACTTATTTTCAATAGTAACATAATATGGCAGTGACAGAGGTAATAAAGGTGCAAAACTGAAGTGTGCTAGCAGACTGATAAAACTTTCTAACTTGATTTGAAAAATTAACACCATCAAATGTATAAGCCACATATATTAAATTTAAGAAGGGCAGCAGCTTACTGCACTTTTATATATACTATCTACTGTATACCATATACTGTATAGTATACACACCATATATTTTATATACTATATACTGCCCTTTTATATATAATACTGTAGCGATATTGTATTAGAAGTTAACTTATTTATTTACTTAATATTTGCTTATCACAAAACTGCAGGAATGGTTTAAGAACCCCCTTTATAAGCTCACATAGACAGTCCAAAATGTAAAAATACTTGACCCATACTGTTATCTGCTTCGTGGTCTCAGAAAAAACTCAGAGACAGAGAAGTTCCCATTTTAACTGTCTGTACATTACTCTGCACTGTGCCAGTCATGGTAAACAAGACCAATAAGCCATAGGCACAGGTTTTAATGGGTTGATAATAAATATGGTAGTAAATAAGTAATTGCAATGCAATCTGCTGAGTATAAATTATAATTCAATATAGTAAATGCAGAGTGCTATGCAAACGTCTAGACAGGGGTAATCATCTCCCTGTTTGGAGAAGGTCAGGAACACTTCCCAGAGGACTATTTCTTTACATTGAATTTTGAGCAATGAGTAGGTGTCCATCATGTAGAATTCCAGTTAGAGAGAACAAAATGGTGAAAGGCACCAAGCCATGAACAAGCAGGTAGCATTTCTACAGGGAAAGTCAAAGATCAGGAAGCACATCTGAGAGTGGCAGGAGTGAATGTGGAAATTAAGCAAGTGACAAATTAAGAAAGGCTTTGTGCACCAAGATCAGAGTTGAATGTTGATGGAGTCTCTGAGATGCTGTCAGTAACATCACACAAATTTACTTTGGGGCATTCATATGGCAAAATGTGGCAAATAGATTGGACTGAGCAGGAATAAGACCTTGTTTTTGGTTTCAGAAATTTGATTTACATGAATGGTGATTGTGATTGTGCAAGTATATGAGAGATGATGGGGGTGAGGTGGGAGGGAGAAATAGAAACAAAGGAGAAAGAAGATACCACTTTTAAACTAGAATCATAATTTCTCCAAATTTTCACAAGTAATACCTTTATTTTATAATTATCTTAAATAATATATTGGTTTTTATTGTTCATTTAAAAAATATTTCAAAGGGATATTTTTGGTCTACTTTGTGGAGTATAAATATACAATTTTTTTTTCCCAGTTTTCAAGAAAATGCCACAACCCTTCTTAAACTCAGTTTACATGTGCTAAGCTCAGCTATGTGTTTTCAACATAATAAAAACGAGCTTTGTGATTTGCATTCTTCTTTCTGCAATTTCAGTGTTTATGCATATTGGTTTGGCAAGAAACCAGATAAGCAGCTCATGTAGAATAACTTGGCAAAGGAAACCTCTGCTTCTAGTGAGAACTTCAAGTTTTATTTTGTTATAAAAATTATCTTGTGCAGTCTAGATTCAGTAGGATCCATAACAGTGAAATAAACAGAATAATAGAGAGGTAGCATTTGGGGAAATTTATACTACAGGGGTTAAAGAAAAAACTCAGGATTCTACGTTGCCTGGGTTTAAATCTTCTGTGATCTTGAGCTAATTAATTACCTGTTGTTTGCCTCCTTTGTTCATGTTTAAATTCCACAGTTCCATCTCTATTTCATAGGGCTATTATGAGGATCATAATAATGTGTGAAGTATGATAAGCACCATGCCTGGTAAATATATATAGTCAATAAATGGTACCACTTTCATTACTTAAATATAAGAATACTACTACAATGACGAATTTTCTTCCTTTGCTATCATAGGATAGTTAATGAATATCGAATTGGTCTAGTGTTAAAACCAACATATGGAGTACAATAGCTGCTCTCTCAACATCTTTTTTAAAAATATTTTCCCCTTATTCCTGTATATAAAAGAGATTCTGGCAGCAACATAGATAGAACAGCATAATGGATCAGCTTTCCAAGTCATCTTAATGTTTTTATATCAATAAATGAATAATGGGAAATATGAAGGTGATGAATATATAAATATAACACATATACTTTAACTATTTTTTGATACATGGTAATGACTACAGAATTATAATGGTTCACCTAAAATTATGCTTTCTCATATAACAATTGTGCCAGGTATTTTAGAGGAAGGTATAAATCTCCAATAATGTCCCTATGGCAATGGGAAGTAATTAGAGTATTTCACACCTAAAGATTAATATTTAGGATTTATATTGTACCGTTCATCTAAAGGCCTCAAAAAGCCTCTATAAACATTAACTCATTAACTTCAATTGCCCCACCTCCCATAAAATAAAGAGGTGTCCAACCGCATTTTACAAATGAGAAAAATTAAATTGAGAATCACTAAATATTACATTTACATTTTAGGAGTCAAGATTATATTTTAATATTGTAAATAATGTTTATAAGCACAAGATTTTCTACATGCACACAAAATATGCTTTTCTTTACACTATTTTGCATGTCATTTCCTTTAAAAATGAATTTTCAATTATTTTTAAGACATTTAGGAGCATAGACTAAGTTTTATGAATTTTTAAGATAAAATGTTTTAGATGCTTAGATAGCTATGTTTCAGAACAATTCTTTTTTGGATCATGAATTTAAACATAAAACTGAGAGATACTATATATGTGCAAATACGTGTGTATGTTTTTGTGTATGTTCCTATATTGTAAGAGTCTTAACACCAGGAACAATGTTCTATAATTTTGTGCTTACTTAAATTGTCATAATTTCTCAATTAATAGTGTAGAGAAAAGTAAGAAGCTGTGTGTCAGTAGACAATCTTTATATTTACAGATCTTTAGACCTTTAAAATTAACCCAAAATTATACGAATGCAATGTATCTGTTGAATACTCTTCATTAAAAAACTCTTCTGTTCACATGTATATTCTATAAAGTTTAAAATTTAAGTTATTTTATGGTATAGGTACAATCTGTTTTTATAATTTTGTCTCCAAATACACCTCATTTTACCTCCGTTTTATTTATAACAAACTATTCAATTTCTCTAAAACATGCTCAGCACTCTCCTTATTGTGCTTTTGCTTTTTCTCTTCAGAACATATTTTCCCTCTGAAGTATATATCAAAATCCTACCATGTCCCAAGGCTTAATACTTAAGAACGATTTCTTCCATGCGGCATCCCTAGATCTTTTTTGTACCAGATACTGTTGGTGCTTCTGCTACATCCCATTTACAGGTCAGGCACTGTAAGTTTACACCTGTGCACTTACACACAGACACACACACACACACATGCACACACACAGGCAGTTCATGGCCAAAGAATAATGGATGTAACAGCCTAGGTGCTTAGTTTCTAAGAGTAATAACCACTGTGGTGCTATTTTCACTCCAGAGACCTTGTTGGAATCTGGCTCAGGAAAGACTTCTTCTGGAACCATTTATTTGCCTAGTGATAAGGTTAGGCTTTGTGTCCCCACCCAGATCTCCTTGGGCAATGTAATCCCTAGGTGTCAAGGGAGAGACCTGGTGGGAGGTGATTGGATCATGGGAGTGGTTCCTCCCAAGTAGTTCCTGTGATAGTGAGTTCTCAGAAGATCGGATGGTTTCATAAGTATTGGTAGCTCCTCTCTTGCTCACTTCTTCTCTCTCCAGCCACCCTGTGAAGAGGTGCCTTCCGCCATGATTGTAAGTTTTCTGAGGTGACCCAGGCTTGGCCATTTCCTTACAGCAGTGTCAGAACATCTAATACACTTAGCTTCTACCTCTGCCCTATTCTGCTTTCCCCACTCAGTTCAGTTTTCTTCTGGGCACATTCCTCAATAAATTGCTTACACAAGAATCCCCAACTCAGGCTCTGCTTGTAGAGAATTTAAGCTACAATGCTTTTAATTCAATGAATTCCTGAACTCATCACAATATTATTTATAATAAGTAGACAAAAAATAATTTAAAAGTACAATAACAGGGGGCTAGGTTAAATAAACTGTTTTCTATCTTTACAGTGAAACAATAATCCAAAATTTAAAACATTATTTTAGAATAGATAAGACATAAGAGTTTATGATATAATAAAAGGACAAAAGATTATGTACCATCTTACAAGCAAAGTCCATGCTAAATAATGGAGACATGGCTCTGACAAGTTAAGATACAGTCCCTGACCTTGTGAAGTATATAGTAGCATGAGAGACATATTATATAAAGTTTGAAAGAACCACCACATTTTAATTTCTACTGAAGTAAATGCTATGAGTATAAGCAAAATTCATGAAAAAAAAAAAAAAAATGAGAGACCTGACTTGGTCTGTAATGCCAAAAAGACTCCAGTGAGGAGATCACATTTGATTAGAATTGTGGAGCATGATGGGTGTGATGTTTCAAGAGTCATGTAGATATAAGAAGCAAAAAAATCAATGGTGCTGAAGAAGAAGCATGACACCTTTGAGAAACTAAAAAAGCAAAGGATAAGAGGAGCAACGGTTGGTGAGGAGGTAGAGATCTAAAAATCTAGAGCCTTATAAGTCATGTAAAAGGTTTAATGTTTTATCTTAAGATCCATGGAGGTCAAATAGTAACACAGATTTTAAGCACAGTAGGACATGATATTATTTTTAATTTTAATATATTACTCAAATTACTCTGAGGAGAATAGGTTAGTAGGGGTAGTAGACACAGATATGCAAGTTATGAGGTTACTGCAGCAGCCAAAGTCAGAGATGATGGGAACTTGGGCTAGGTAATAGTACAGAGATGTGGAGGAATGGACAGATTTGAGATATTTAGGAAGCAGAAACAATGGGACTCATGTTTATTTGGTTAGGAGTTTGGAGAATAAAGGAGGCTTCAAGCATTTTTATCTGGGATCTGGCTTTCCCGACTGCTAGATGTTGGTGCCTCTCACTGAAACAGACATTTTAATGAAGCTGTGAGTGAAAAAAGGGTTAGAAAAGATTTCACTTCTAAATATATGGTTACAGTATCCTTATGACATCTAAGAATTACTAAGCATACATGAAGCCAGAACCCTAAATTACTTAAAAATAAATGTGTACACACATGCACATATGTATGTACTTGTATAACATGGGTATTACCACAAATATATTTGTGTGTATCTAATGAAAATGAAGGCCATACATTGTACTGTTAGCCATTCTTATACCTGAATAATAAAATTATGCAGCAATTTTTTTGCATTTGTAAATTTGTCAGTGCACACACATAAATTTTGTCCTCATAAAGTAAAGTAAAGAAGAGTGATTTTCCTTCCATGGACCACCACATAGCTCTTTAAAAACTATTCAATTATTGACTTTTCAAGCATCAGAGAAACCAATACTTGGAATCAATCACTCAGGGTGCACTTCTAAGATGATTTTTATGTACAAATTTGGCATTTGGCTTTTTATTACCATTCAAGTCTAGACATTGAACCATCTCTCTGAGTAACTCATTATTTTTTATTTGGCAGAAAATATTCCCCAGTAATTGTATACCCTTTAAAATACAAATAACCTTTTATTGTACACTTCAGACTTCCTTTAATTGCGGAAGTAAGAAAAGGTGCTTCAAATCAATTGGGAAATGCATTGACTTACTCATAACACATGATTCCTGTGATTCCTTTGCTTAATACTGAAAATCATAATTGAGATTCAACAGCCTCCTAATATAACGTTTCCCCAAAGTCAGACTGAAAGAAAAATAAATCATAATAACGATTCATGATTACTGAGAGTTCATTATATGCTAGGCAAATCTCTCAGTGCTTTGCAGCAATTTTCTCATTTGACAATAAATCTGTGAGAAAAGAATACCAAGATCTTTTATGTGATGAGAAAACAAGTTCTGACATGTTGAGTAAATCACTGTAGGTCACATAGCAAGTGTCTAAAAGGGCTGGGATTCCAACCCACTCAGGCTGAGAATAACTTCATGGCAAACTTTGTAATATACCACTCTCATTCTGCAAAGGGTGTAGCTTGATGCTAACTCTGAAATTAAACATAATTTTTCTTAGACCACAGTTATTTCAAACAACAAGATAAAAAGCTACAAAGAATGTGACCTTTTCCAATATAGTAGTCAACTGCTCAAGAGGTCATGAAGCTGAGATTTATTGACTACCTATTGTATCAGTTGAAATTCTTAATGTAGAATAAATAAGAAAACTAAATCAACTCTGAACAGAAAATTATGGGCTCATATAATGAAAAGTCTAGAGGGAGGGCAGGCTCCAGGCACAATTTGATCCAGAGGTTCACAATACTATCAAAACTTGGCTCTATTTCTCTGTGATTTTCTTGGCTCAGCTCTGTTCTGCATGCTGGCTTTGTTGTCAGGCTGAAAGCCAAGATAGATAGAGCAAGTGTAGGTTTTTCAGCCACATACAGTACTGTTATGATTTGAATGTGTTCCCCAAAATGTATGTGTTGGAATCTTAATCCCCAATGTAGTAGTATTGAGTGGTGGCACCTTTAAGAGGTGATTAGGTCATGAGAGCTCTACCCTGTGGGCATTAATGTCCAGAGAGTGGGTTCATTATTGCCAGAGTGGGTTTGTTAAAAAAAAAAAAAAAAAAATGAGTTGACACTCCTCTTACTCTCTTCCTTTCATGTGCTCTTGTCCTTCTGCCTTCTGCCATGGGATGATGCAGTACAAAAGTCCTCACCAAATACTGCCACCATGCTCTTGAGCATCCCAGGTTGGAGAACTATAAGGAATAAATCTCTATTCTTGCAATAACAAATACCTGAAAAAGTGGAAGTGACTTTGGAACTAGATAATGGATAGAGGAAGGAAGAATTTGGAGGAGTAGGCTAACAAAGGCATAGATTGCTATAAATGGAACATTATGGGCAATTCCACCAAGGGCTAAGAAGAAAACAAGAGCTGTAGGGAGAGCCTAAATCTTTTCAGGGATTACTTAAGTGGTCATGATCAGAATGTTGGTAGAAATATGGATGGCAAAGGCAGTTCCAATGAGGTATAAGACAGAAAAGAGGAGCAAGGTATTGCAAAACTGAGTAAAGGCCATCCTTGTTATAAAGTAGCAAAGAATGTGGAGGAATTGTGTCCAGGTCCTAGGATTTTATGCAAGGCAGAATTTAAGAGCACTGAACCAGGATACCTAGTGGGAGCCGGTCTAGGTAGCTTGTGCCTCAAATCCCAGCTACTCAGGAGGCTGAGATGGGAGAATTGCAAGGGCCCAGAAGCTTGAGACCAACCTGGGCAACATAATGAGACCTCATCTCTGAAAAATGAAAAGAAAATTAGCTGCATGTGGTGGCACATGACTGTAGTCCAAGATACTTAGGAGGCTGAGGCAGGAGGATCACTTGAACCCAGGAATTTGATGTTAATCAATGACCATGCCACTGCACTTCAGCCTGAGTGACAAACAAAGACCCCATATCTAAATAAGTAAATGAAATGTTTTTAAAAAGGATATCTGGTGAAATAAACTTCTAAACAAAATTCGGAAGAAGTTGTCTGGTTTTAACCGTGTATAGTAAGATGTAAATGGAAAAAAAAATGTTTAAAGATATAATTTATAAATAAAAGGGAAGCAGACGGGAAAAATTTAGAAAATTCATAGCCTAGCCATGTAAAGATGAAAAAGGCTTATTTAAGAGAGCAAACCGAGAGTGTCCGAGCAACCATCTGCTAAAGGGATTAATACAAATAGAAGGCAGTCGGGTGCTTTTCAGTATAATGGGAGAATGACCCCAAAGGCATTTCTGAGATCTTGGAGGCAAACTAAGACCTTGAGGACAAAGTTTACAGAAAGGCACCTCTGAGACCTCAGCATTCACTGTCCATGGCCAGCTTGATACTCTACCCACTACATTCCAGTGCAGTGTTCCTTGACCACCAGAACATTGGCTCAACTGAGCCCCAGTTGTGGCTCCAGTGGGCTCAGCTGCAGCATGTGTCACCATGTACACACAAGCAACACATGGTGCTGACTCTGAAGATGAGCAAAATGCAAGATCTGTGAGGCCATTCTGACCTTCATCCAGATTTCAGAGGATGTCTCAGACAGCCTGTGAGACCAGGCAAAGACTTATCACAGGAATAGAGTCACAACTGAGACTTCACTAGGGTGATGCTTAGAGGAGCCATGGATGCAGGGCTGCCTTCAAGACCCCAGAACTATACAGCTCACAGAGTATAATTCCAGCCAAGTAGAGTTGTAGGAACAGAACACCCATCTGTGAGAGCTGCTGAGTAAACTGAGTCCAGGACAGCAACAGAAATAGAAATAGACAGCAAGACTGCCTCAAGCCTTAAGGGCCCAACCCCACCCCAGTTTTCCCAGGATGAGGGACATGGAGTCAAAGGAGATTATTCTACAGCTTTAAGATAATTTTGTTTTCGTTGTTGGGTTTTGGACTCACATGGGAATTCTAATTATTTTCTTCTTGCCTGCTTCTCCCCTTTGGAATGGAAATGTCTACCCTATGCCTATCCCACCATTGTATTTTGGAAGCACATAACTTGTTAATTTCACAGATGGAAAATAATTTGCCTCAGAATAAATCACGCCTTGAGTCTCACCGATATTTGATTTAGATGAAACTTTAAACTTTGTACTTTTAAGGTGATACTAGAATGGGTTAAGATTTGGGGGACTATAGGATGAAATGAATACATTTTTCAATTTGAGAAGGATGTGAATTTGGGGGACCAGTGGTGGGATGCCATGGTTTGAATGTGTTCTCCAGAAAGCATGTGTTGGAAACTTATTCGCCAATACAATAGTGGTGGAGCTGGGGTCTAACAGGAAGTGTTTAGGTCATGAGGGCTCCACCCTCATGAATGATCTAATGCTGATTATAAAGGGGCCTGAGGCTGTGAGTTCAATCTCTTGTTCTCTCACGAATGCCCTATTTCCCTTCTGCCTTCTACCATTAGATGATGCTGCAAGAAGACCCTCACAAGATGCAGCCCCTCAATCGTGGACCTCTCAGCCACCAAAACCATGACCCAAGTGATTTTTTTTTTCCTTATAAACAACCCAGTCTATGATATTCTCCTGTTGCAGCAGAAAGGGTCTGAGAAAAGTACTATCACAGAAAATGGGAAAACATTTGTTCAAGTTTCTAAGCTTCGAGCCTAATTTCTGAGACTCTCTGAAACTCTGCCAGCTTTGGATACGTGTGACCCCCTTACCAATTACTGTTGACAAGAGAATCACATGCAATGGTTTAATGAAGTCTGGGTCACATGCTTTACTCATAGTGTGCAATATCTGTAGATATCCACAGTGAAATCAGGACATACTGGAAAGAGGTAGGGGAAAATAATGCTAGGAAATCAGCAGCAAGTGTTCCTGCCCTCTATTGTGTGTTAGATTTGTAAATACCTCATCTTATTCAAAGTAAGCCTAAAACTCCAATGAAATAGGAATTAACTCTACTGTATAAATTAAAATGCAGAAGATTACAGTGTTATGTAAACCAGGATTTTTTTTAAAAATTGTCTGGCTCAATAGGGTCTGCTCTCTAAACACTAGCAATTTGACTATCTTTTATATAAATTGTGTCAGCTATTGACTCATTCCAGTTTTCTAAATTTAGAAGAAATAACAAATGAAAAACTAGTAGATACTGTGTGTCTGTATGCATTCCCTCTCTTCCTTCCTCCTTTCCTATCTTTCTTTTCTTTCACAAGTATTTGCTTACCTCAATAAAAGAAAAAGAAAAGCTCCTTTCCTCATGGGAGCAACAAAATATATAAGGCAAATTCTTTTCCTTCTGTGGTAACACAAATACTAGGAGAGAGATCAATGCTCAGCTAACTATAAAGAAAGACAGATTGGGCTAAATGCTATAACCTGAATTTCACCTCTAATGTCTAAATTTCAGACTGCTTATCCACTGGCACTTGTTGTGGTCAGTACATAGTTTCTCTTGCCTTTCTACTTAAAAATAATACATAGAGTTTGTCCTAACTTTAATAGAAATTAAAATATATTTTAACTATTTAAAACTTTATTCAAAAAATAAATCAAGGTCAGGCTGACACATTATTTGGCAATAATGATTCAAACTGCATGAACTGTGTATTCCAACAATTCTTTATACATCTCAATCTCATATGAACTACAAGTAGGACAAACTCTACACTTTTATTTAATGTAGTACCTCCACAGTGAATAATACATGGCCTTGAATAGAGTAGTAACTGCTCAATAAAGAGTTTTTAAATGAATTTTGATAAGTGAATGAAATTCCAGCGCATACTTTTACAGGACACCATATTTTCCTAGAAATGTAAATATCCTAATTGAGATAATTTTCATATATATTTGAGAAGATGAGTTTGAAAACAATTCAGGACTTTTTCACATTCTAATTTATCTTTAGTTACTAGCTAGAAATTTGTTTCAAGAACTTAGAATTTCCACTGTAATTCACAGGCTATATGATATACACACACACACACACACACACACATATATAGAGAGAGTAATGATATGTATATATATAATGGTTTTTCACAAAAGAAATAATATAAAATCAAGTTTAAACTTGTTTATATTATATATAGCTACTTTGTTTATAGAAACTACAAGAAGATTCTTTCTGAAATAATGACTAAGACATTTCCAATTATTGTCTCTATGAATAAAAATGTAAGCATTCTTCTTTCTTGAGGGGAGGAATTCTTAAAATCTTATCAACTCTATTTATAAATATTGCCCAAGTAGTATGATAGATTCAATTAACATGTAGAGGCAATCTGTAATCTCTGCTTTGTGGACATTCAATTTAAAGTGAGACACAGTTGTACAGAGGTCACTACTACTGAAACCAGCCATCCAAACCACTGCAAGATTCTGGTTACTGCTGCCAAGGAGCTTTCCAAGTGGGGGAACTAACTCTGAAGAGAGGAACAGCTGATCCTCTATTATGTTGTCAGGATATTCAGGGAGAGGTTTTTGACTGAAAAATGGAGCTTGAGAATATATTCTCATTAAAAAATTTGAGCATCTGAAACAATGCTGAGACTCTATGGCATGGTAGTATTATCATAGTGCACTGTGACCCCCCAGTGGATTAAATAATGTTTTGTTTTCTTCCCTGAACTAATCTACCTTACTCACCTTTGCCTACTCACTTTTGGCTACAATAACATTCTTGCTGGTTCTTCAAAATGTCTCGTATGTCTCTCTCTCTCTCTCTCTCTCTCTCCCTCCCCCCCCTTCCCTCCCTCCTTAACTCTCTCTCCTTTTCTCTCTTTCTACTCCCCACACTCCTCTTCCTTTCTCTCCTTTCTCTTCCCTCTCTCTCTTCTCTCCTTTCCCTTACTCTTTCTTCCCATCAGAATAATCTATTGCTAAATCACTTAGTTTTAGTTTCTGCTCCATGTCATTTCCTCAGACACAATGTCATTGACCCCTTAATCAAAATTCATATCCTCTATCAGTCTCTACCCCTTTTTACTCCTGTTTTGTCTTCATAGACCTCCACATGTCATCATTTCTTTATTGCCTGTCTTCCATTTTAGAAGTAAGCTACAGGAAGACAAGACTTTTGTTTATCATTGTTTATCCAGAGTATGTGTAGATATTCTACAAAATGTGCTAAATATCGAAATAATCAATATATATCATTGTGCTTTGCAATTTTTCATTTGGGCCTCCTAACAACCTTAAAAAGTAGACAGGATGAGATTTAAATGCAATGAAACAAAAATTACATAAAATTTTCTGCCAGTTTTGTCTTACAGATGACCAACAGGACAGACACAAAGCTAATGAGTATTAAAAGTGAGCAAGCAGGGAGAAACATTAATATGATTGAATTGAGTTCATGCAATTCAGCATGATTCTGGGAAAGCTATAAATAGTGAAATAAAGGATGTAGATGTCATCTTGGTTTTTCTTTCCTTTTCTAATAAACTCTAAAGTTTAAATAGAGAGGGCTTAAAAAGAAGCCAGAAAGCAAAGTTCTGTACTATCAGCTTCCCAGAGGATCAGAACCTCAGAAACAAAAGTTTAGGAATTGGTACTATTTCACTTAACCATTTGGAATTATTATTCTTGGAATATTAACAATTTAGGGTTAATAATCTTGAATAGTGAAAGCTAGACATGGAAAACATGACTATCATCAAGTAAAATTAGCATGCATGTGTGCACACATATACAAACCCATGCACACAGAGTATACTCTACCCAGGAGACTAGAGACATCCAGAGAGTAAATTATTTAAAAATAATGTGAAATAATAATTTATTCCAGCTTCAAGTCCAATCTTCTCTTTTCTGCTAAAAATAAAAGTAAACAAATAATGATTTGCAAGGACATAAAGAGGAAACATGAAAACCGAAATTATTATTGAGAAAACACTTCCTGGTAGGTATTAACTAATCCTTAGCTGTAGCAGTTAGAAAAGCACATTCCTAAAAGATTCCTTTTTTACAGGTACTTCTGCTTTTTAAATTTATTCTGAACACCCAACAAAAACACAAACAAAATAATGTTGCTTTTAGTTCCTTAAGCTAACAAAGGTTTTTTTCAGGTTACCTTTTATTATGCTCTTTGTGATCACTGGCATAAAATTACCTTTCAAAACAAGAAAATTCAAGAACAAATCAGGGAAAAATACAAGTTTAATGCTATAGTAAATTTAGAATTCAATCTATCGACTCTAGTGAAAGAGATACCAGTGTCCTTGGCATGATTACCTGAGAAGCTAGCAGAGGTTAATGTATATATAGTAGGAGTATCACCACATATAAGAGAAACAAGTTGTCATCATTTTCCTAATGAACGCAAGTTGATTACGCTGTGATTACTTTTGAATGTTTACTTTCAACCACTCTGGCTGAACTTCAAAGTGTTCCACTCCGTAAATCTCTGGTATCCTTAGTGATAAAGTCACGTATCTGGCTGACATTAGCTGAAATGACCTGTCACTCTCTTGCACCTTTCCCCTGCAATGGTGCTCCTGCAGAGAAGAACATTTAACATGGCACAAGTTGCAGTCCTTATCCTGTTCCAGCAGAGACCTAGACCACGTGCAGCTGTTAGACATTCTAAAGGTCATTCTCCCTCTTGAATGTGTATATTATTTGTTTTTGCTATTGACGTTTGACATTTCTCCCTGTCTCTATCTTATATAGCCCCTTTTCAAGTGAATGAGCATTTATCACTTTATACATTAACATATATTAGAAGCAAACTGAAAATATAATGGTAAAAATAATCTTTTATGTTTTCCTTTTTTTCCTTCCTTAACACAATGCATCATCTAACCAAATAAAAATGACTTACTGTAAATGATGCACTATAGTCTTAACTTCCTATTTTATACATTATTGTAATCTTTGTTCATTTTTTTTAGTTTCTTTCTATTCTCTATGTGAGGGAAACAGCAAAAGAATACATGTTCAGAAACAATGTTTGAATGTCTTGTGGATTAGAGGAAAACAAAATTTCAGGAAGAAACACATTGAAACATATGTCCTAAAAATTTTATTTTTTAAAATGTGAAACTATAACAGTTGAAATATCATTTCTGTGAAATAATTAAATTTAATCTTTTTTCATAATGAGGGAAGAATATTGGTTAAATGTTTTATGTAGGAGTGAGCTAGTTTACTGTAAAGATCTGGCAAATTTCCATAATACTAGGCCAAGGAATCTGGCTAACTAAGCACTCTTATCTCTCAATTAGAAAGAAAGATAAAACGTAGAATGCATGTAACATATGTGTTATGTTACTCCCTACCATGTGGTACACTCTAAAATGGGGATCTGAGTGAAATTTTTTAACTTGGGACTAGAGATTGAGAGGGCACACACACACACACACACACACACAATCTAGGATTACATGCAGGAAAGTTGTTAAAAACATATTTAATTATCTAGGAATAATGTGAAATAAAGTGTATGCTAGCTTCAACTACTTGATACTGACAAACCGGAGAGAAGTGAAGAGATACTTAAAGGGATAGACACTGAGTCTATTAGTGATTTTAGAGTAATCACTGACATTGTGTGATGCAGCAAAAGCTACATTAAAATTATAGCCTCTTGTAAAGCACCAAAAAAAAAAACAAAAACAAAAACAAAAAAACCTAGGATTTTTTAATGACCACTCAGTAGAAGAAATATTTCACCTTTTTAAAAAAATTATTTACAGTTGGCAGCAAAGTCTTGCCAAACACTACAATGTGGCAATGCAGTAGAAATGTGTGGAGTACCCTGTATCACAGTGATCAGAAAATCAGGGAGGGCTCTAGGAAAGAATGTGGCTTCTTGTTGGCAAGAGGACCATCTGAGAAAAAAAAAAAAAAAAATGCAGAGGATGCATGGAAAAGATACAAACCCAGTGAAAACTGTTCTTGACACAGTTAATAAGGGAACAAATAGGCACAGATATCAGACACTATTGTTTATCTTCTGTGCCTCAGAGAAGTTATGCAAATTATATAGCATGGTTAAACTTCCTTTATCTCCTCTGCAAAATGGGTATAACACCAGCATTATTAAGATTATTGCTACACTTTAATGAGATAATGCCTAGAAAGTGCTTGCAACAATGATTGGCATATTGTGAGTACTTAATAAATGTTACTCTGATTATTTGGTTTTTATAGGTGACCATGAATAACAAGTAATAAATCATTTTCATTACAGGTTATGGATGTAGTCATTTTCATTTTATCCTTCCTATATATTCTATGTCTTCTATAGAATCCCACTGGGTATTTTTATGAACAGATGAAGTCGGGTTAAGGGGACTGTATTTATTTATTACATTTATGATAGTGGCACCAAAGGTGGACAAACTGGTTCAATAATCTTTTATACATCATAGAAGTACTTTAGCTGTATTTTAGTAATAATAATTCTAAATCTACAATACAATAAAAGTCATTTTTTCATTAAAATACCTTTAAGTTAGTATCGTGGACTTATATTCAGTATACTTATGCTCATTGTTCTGATTTGCCTTCAGATGTCTCAATAAGTTACTGACCTGTAATCAGTTATAAATCTAGGAACTAGTTTTATTGATTAAAATCACAGTGATAGCTCAATTCTGAAAGACAAGTCTAGTTTAATTTTATAAAAGAACAGGTAAGTAAATCAGTGTCAGTATGTAAAACTGCCAAGAGAATCAAATGCTTACCTAAATCCCTGTAACTTCTATCTCCCTCTATTTTTTTTCATGTAAGCATACTTTTCATGCACAGAATTATCTTACATAAACATGGGAGAAAACATACTTTTCAGTACAGTATACATTAGAAGTTTTAGAAAAAGAGTAGACCCGGGAATGTGGATAATTATTTAAATAAAGTTAAAAGAAATTAAGAATTGATTGTTGAGGTATGAACATTAAAAATCATAAAACAATATAAGTTGAAGAGATTATGACTTTAAAGATATAAAAGAATAAAGTTAAGTAGTCATGAAAGAAGAGTTATGTCTTAAAATGAGTCCAAGCAGTAGAAAGATTATGGGCTTATCAGCAACTGGAAAGACTACTATTTGATGAAAGTTCTGAAGCCAAAAGAAGAAAGAATTAAAAAAAAAAAAAAATTGTACTAGGTGTTTTCTGTCATGTTAAACAAAGAGCAAATCTCTTTGTTTGAGTTTGAAAATGTGAATATAAATAACTCATATATTCATACGCAGTTCTCCTCTTCACTTGACATAATTACAAAAATCAATTAACTCTAGCCTCAAGATATTTGGCAAATGTGCACAAAACAGACAGAAGTAAAATGTACAATTATTTAAATAAAGCCTCTTACATTTATTATATTTATGAAGTTTTGGGAGAAGGCACAGAAGAAAGGGGAAGGAAAGTTAATATTGATTGAAAATTCATTGTGGGCCAGTCACTTTCATTATTTCAAAATCTGTTTTATTTACTTAATGTATTTTTCATTTGGTCCCTCAAGCTAGGTGGTTATATCTACATTTTACATATAAAATCACTAAGGTAAAGAAAGTTAAAATTAATTGTCCACAAGTGCTAAAATTTGGGTAAAATAGAATTTGAGCTGAGACACATGTGACAAGCTCCATAACTTTTAGTTCAATGAATTAACAATTAAAGCTCCAAGAGTAGTAATATCTAATGAAATAATGATAGAGATGAGTGCATAAATATAACAGATAATCAAATACTGTATACATATTATAGCATGCTCAGCTGTGCATGCACAAAGACTGAAATCAGAAGGAAACATGTAAAAGCAAAGATGATTTATTTTTTGTACAGTTGGATTTTTGGAAGAGATTTTTCTTATATAGTGTGATAATTTTGAACTCTGATTTCCACTAATACTGTTACAATGGTATTTGTTCAATAAATGATATTTGAAAACTATGAAAAATTATCTCATGTCTTTTTAACATAAATCACAAACTATGTTTGACTATTGTAAACCTTCAACAAACCAGTTCTGGTGACAAATGCATATTCATACCAACATATGTAGATGTTCATTTTAATTTGAATAAATCACAGAGATTTTATTTGCATTTGTAATATACACATCTTTTTGTTAATTTAATATTACTTTAAGGCTTCCAACAGTGATGCAAAAGATGCTTTGCAAAGTCAGTGTGTGTATGTGTCTGTGTGTATATAAAAGTTTATTATTGAGGATAAACACAGCATAGGAAACCTAAGAACATGTTATAGGCTATACAAGAATATAATCAAAAATACTTTATGTAGCCTTTGCACATAAGAGGATCACAACACAAAAGTATCATTTAGCACCAATTTAAAATATTATCAAGCAAATACAAGTATATATAGTGACATGTTTTTGATAGATACTGAATTAATTTTAGTTAATCTGGGAAGACAAGAGTTTCAATCTGAGCCTGGGGACAGAAAGAAAGGATGGGTGGGAGAGACAGTAGGAAAGAAGAGTGGAGAGTGCAAGCTAGGGAACAGGATTTGCATCTGTATGAAAAGAAATAGGACTTGGAATTGGAGTAAACTCTGCTGGGTTCTAAATTCTGTGAGAAACCTAGAGGATGATATATTCACTGCACCTAGCAGCTTGTAGGAATAGTTCTCCAAAAATTGGGTTAACTACCCCTTACATTATATTTAGTAGCCTTCAAAGTAATTAATTATTGTACTTTAACACAATATAGTAGAGCACAGGTAAAATGGATCCCATATAATGAAAACAATTAACCAATTCTACATAATCAGGCTATTTCTATCTCCTAGATAGCGCACATTAATAGCCCAAGTTAATACTACTCTGGTGATATGAATATAATTCCTATTTTTAGTAAAAAATTCATAGAGTATTCAAAAAGTTCCTACATATGAAGCATTTGAGCCACTTAACCTCTCAATGTGCTCAACAGCAAAAGGAGTGTCCTAGGCTCTGGACAATCTCTAACAGTCTTTCCATGAACGAGTCTAATTTCTACAGGAAAGTGACTAAAGGATCAGGGCTTGCCCAGGACAAAATCATCAAAGAAGAAGAAAAGAGGAAGATGGCAATCTTCAGAGAACAGTATGAGAATGATGCTCTTAAAGCCAGTTTCCTGTGGAAAACATAGAAAGTGACAAGACCGCCAAAATCCTGGGGTGCCAGAATTAAAACAAGGAGTAAGATTTATATAAAGTAGGCTAGCAATGAAAGAGCAAGACAATGAGGGGAAGAGAGCAATGCAGGCTACCACATGATTATCTCTTCAGGCAAAACTAGACTTTGGAACAGAGATAGGAAAAAAATGTTTAGGAGAATCTAATGGCTTTTACATGAAACTGAGAAAGGGCACACCTGAGACAGAAGTGTGTAGAGGTTGAGTCAATTAAATAACATGGTATCTATAGAAGAATTAATTCAAAAATGCAAGACAATATCTTATAGTTATTATATATAACAAATAGGCTTTTAAAAACTTATATATACCTATGAAACTTTAACCGTTAAGGCTAACATCTTATTTGGAATCATTGTTACTTTATAAGAGAGTTCTGTAAAAAATAAAAATGATCAAAACTGTTGGTTACTTGATGATTTCTCCTCTTGGGACTCAAAGTAAAGAAAATTTCAATCTTTTTCATAAATTATCTTTACATTTTTTTAAAAAACAGTGCACTCCATGTGAAAATACTTGTAAAAGCATCTGAGGTTGGGTGTGAATTCATGCAATTGCCAATATCCAATCAGTTCTGCTAGAAGTTTCAGTCAATTAGCAGATAAGGAGAAAGGACCAAAATAAATAAATAAATAAATAAATAAATAAATAAATAAAGGGAGCAATTACAGGCACTAGATTCTGATTTTTAAAAATCAGTTAAATATGTTTATATGAAAGAAGACAACTTATACTTAGCTATTTGTCCTTTTTTCTGCTGCCTGTGAAGGAAAAAGTAGAAGTCCTCTAAGTAATTAAAAATAAAACACAGCCAAAACAAAATATAATTTGTTTCTTTAATCAGCATAAAAGGAAATAACAACCTGTTGCTAAGACAGTATCAGTGGCGACTGAAAGAGAATATACCTAGGGCAACATTGAGGCTGAGCCAAACTTCAAGCTGATCACAGGTCCACAGGCAGGATTCTGAAACTAGGGTGCTGATTTGCCCCAGTTTGCCTCCACACAGTTGGACTGATGGACACATCAGTCCAAATTTGTCTTTTTCACCCCAACAGCAACACTTTTTATTTTTTGTGGGTATATAGTAGGTGTATACATGTATAGGTTATGTGAGATACTTTGATACACACATGAAATGTGTAGTAATCACATCAGGGTAAATGGGATATCTATCACCTCAAGCATTTATCCTTTGCCAAGAGCAATCTTAATAGTATGCTACCTCTTTTATTCCAAAAGGAGTCCTGGTTTGGACAATAAATTGGACAATACATTTAGGAGATCATCCTATATTAGACCAAAGCTAAGAAAAGAGTGTGGCCACCAAGGTAGAGCTAAATATCAGCCCTAGCAAACATTTTAGCCATCTACCTCATGTAAATTTATAATGAAATATCTTTGAAAGAATAGTTAACCTTAAATCCACATACTTACCAGAAAGGCTTTCAACTTTGATTTATATGTTATAGAAAAGCCACAGTTAAAAATCTAAACCTTTTAGAAACGGGATAAACAGGGAACCCTATTTGATCTCACATTTCTCATGCACTTTCTAAAGCCTAATCTAGGACCTTGATTAGCAGTACATGTAAGTTGCAAGTTCAATTTCCTGAAGTATGAACCTTATTTGCAATAGTCCATAAGTCTGTATTTTAGATTTTATTGCAGTGTATCCATATAACAGATGAGGTGGAGCAGGTAAATTTGAGACTTTGAAAATTTCATTACTACTCCAAGGATTTCATAGCCAGGAAGTAGCCAAAAGACTAAGGCAAGATTCTAACATATAACCCTGACATCAAATACAATGCTTCTTTTTCCCTACTGTATACTACTCTGACTGTTTATTAAAATGACCAGTCATCACAATTTTTGACTGGGTCAACTCATTCAAGGTATGTTCCATTGATTCTAAATTTCTTATATTTAATCTACCACGATATTCATTAGACTGCCTGGGAACAAGAGAAAGATGCCGAGACCCTTCCTTCCCATTGGAGCACTCAATTTTCCACTCTTGGCTGTTTTACAATGGACCGACTTATTAAGAACAAAAAAGAATTAGATGGTAAAATTAAGTTCCAATAATTTCATACCTAAACTGTTTTTATTGAAGTTAGCATCGACTCTACATATTAGAAAAACATGCTGAAAAGCTAGACTCTAAACAAAGATGCAAAGAGACAGAAAGAACACTTGGCTTATGTGGATCCACTTTATCCCACTTCTCAGTTTGAACAGTGTTTTTGCACACACACAACCACACTGCCTCTGCTTTCACGTTCTTCCGTCTCCAGATCAGCATTTGCAAACGCCTCTTCTTATCAGAAAACACAGGTCCTTAACAATGAAGATGGAGTCTTCTAGGGGAGGGGGAACAAAGAGGCCAGAAGTCCCAAAAAGATCCCTTTAGTTTGGTTCTAAATGGGACCTCTGTCCCACTTCAAGCTTTACTTCTGCCACCCTTGGAGTACAAGTTTCCTTTTCTCTAGCTAATTATATTTTCAGAGAACATGTAACTAAAGAACACAAAATTCTACAAAAAAATATTTCGATCATTCTATGTAATTACATTAATTGATGTAAGAGGATTATACATTCAATAGGAAACCAGAAATTACGAACAAGAAATAAAAATTATCTTTTTATTTTATATTTGACAACCTAAGATTCTGTCAAAGATCATTCTGTTTTAAAACTCTTTTGACTGGAAATCAACGTCAAATAAATTAATGGTGCCATTCCCTTAAAATTAGGACCAAACTTTGATTTTAAAATGTACACTTATAGTAAAAAACAGAAATACTAAGAAAAAAAGAAATATTTTCAAAAGTAGGTAATATCATCTGGGGGTAGTGGCTCATGCCTGTAATCCCAGCACTTTGGGAGGCTGAGGCAGGTGCATCACCTGACGTCAGGAGTTCAAAACCAGCTGGCCAACATGGTGAAATTCCCTTTCTACTAATACAAAAATTAGCTGGGCGTGGTGGTGGCATGTGCCTGTAATCCCTGCTACTTGGGAGGCTGAGGCAGGGGAATCGCTGGAACCTGGGAGGCAGAGGTTGCAGTTAGCAGAGATTGTGCCACTGCACTCCAGCCTGGGGGACAGAGAGAGACTCTGTCTCAAAAAAAAAAAAAAGTAGGTAATATTATTTGGAATTAATTTTAAACTGAGAAATAAGTAGACACAGGAACTAAAGATCATAAGACTCCTGGTGTAGAATTAGATCATAAGACTCCTGGTGTAGAATTAGTATTTTCTGAACATAAGTACCCTGAATATACTTTAAATGGTTCACATTTTAAATAGCAAATGACACTATTAACGTTGGATTTGAGGAAAAGCTAGAAAAAGATGACTAGAAAAACACTGTTTCCTTTTTCAGGTCAAAATAGAATTGACCACTATGAAAAATAATCTTTATTTCCTCCATCTGAGGCAGGAAAGGGGATCATGGTGAAGCCTGGGATTTAAACTTCACAGTTACGCCAAAATCATTTTGAGTTCAAAACTGAACTCCATTTCTCTCCTGAAATGGTTCCTCTTTCTTGGTTTCCTATATTGAATTTTCTGTTCTTACTCCCACTTCAAAAGAATGATCAGTTCACTGGCTGAAACCTCTTTCACCTCTCTCCTAAGCAACACCTGGAGTACTGTCAGGGTCTTCCACCACAAATGCAGTATTCCAATATTTCATCTCTTATATTTACAGCATATTTGAGAGTTCAATAAGAATATTTATAGACATAATGGCTTTTCATCCTAAAAATGACCCAGTCAAGATGGGATCTATTGTTATTACCCCCAATTAAAACTGAAATACTAAGACTTTGAAAGCAAATATGGACATGTAACAAACAATGTAAGATTTCATAACTGTATGTGTTCAGCCAGACACTGAATTAGTACTTGACATTCAGGCATATAAAATATTGTCTCTGACTTCCCAAATATAGGTCCCCTTCTTACATGACACTATTATTTCTTCTCTGCTTTGTCCAGACAGGAAGCACAAAAGATACAACTTAAATGGTACCAAAAATTAAAGGTAACTCTTTTCCCAGAGGCAGATTCTGGCAGCGTTGAGAACCTATTAGCTTCCCTGGGCATCTTCCCTGCTAATCCTCAGGCCAAAGGCCTGAATGACCTGACATTCCAAAAGAACCTCTATCCTGCCTCTAAGGTTATTGCATGGAAGCTTTTCTTTCTCTCATTGCTTCCAATTTGTACAG
This sequence comes from Theropithecus gelada, assembly GCF_003255815.1. Taxonomy (NCBI): domain Eukaryota; kingdom Metazoa; phylum Chordata; class Mammalia; order Primates; family Cercopithecidae; genus Theropithecus; species Theropithecus gelada. Next base: position 49,552,872 of record NC_037672.1, read on the forward strand.
ATTAAAATGAACTATTCCATTTGGAAATTCAATCAAGGGCCACATCATGAAACTCAATTGACTGCAAGAAGGTCTTTTTTCTTCCATCATTACAGTACATCTTACTTTGAACTGGGAATGAACAACACATATTAAAATATCAAAAAATCCTTTAGGTGGATTAGACTCATTATCAATTATTCTTGATTAATCAAACCAAGAATAACATTCATATGAGATAAAGGAAAAATTCACTTCTTAGGAATAAGTATCTCTAAGGATACATTATAAAAAATTGTTCATATTTTCTTATCCAAGGGTGAGATAGAAGGTAATAACGCCACTATAATATCACTAACAAAAATATTATACATTCTAATTTAAAATATGTATTATGAAATATTCAAAACACAAAATATGCCAAACCACCTCTCATAGTGTCAAACCGGTTCTTCTCTCTGTACATTCCATCCTCTCTTCTCTTTGATTTGAACATTTAAGGGAGCTCTCTGCCTACACCAAACAAGAAACAAACATTAAAAGTCCTCAATAAAATGCTGGCAAACCGAATCCAGCAGCACATCAAAAAGCTTATCCACCATGATCAAGTGGGTTTCATTCCTGGGATGCAAGGTTGGTTCAACATACGCAAATTAATAAACATAATCCAGCATATAAACAGAACCAAAAAACACATGATTATCTCAATAGATGCAGAAAAGGTCTTTGACAAAATTCAACAAAAACTCTCAATAAATTCGGTATTGATGGAATGTATCTCAAAATAATAAGAGCTATTTATGACAAAACCACAGCCAATATAATACTGAATGGGCAAAAACTGGAAGCATTCCCTTTGAAAACTGCCACAAGACAGGGATGCCCTCTCTCACCACTCCTATTCAACATAGTGTTGGAAGTTCTGGCTAGGGCAATCAGGCAAGAGAAAGAAATAAAGAGTATTCAGTGAGGAAAAGAAGAAGTCAAATTGTCCCTGTTTGAAGATGACATGATGGTATATTTAGAAAACTCCATTGCCTCAACCCCAAATCTCCTTAAGCTGATAAGCAACTTCAGCAAAGTCTCAGGATATAAAATCAATGTGCAAAAATCACAAGCATTCTTATACACCAGTAACAGACAAACAGAGAGCCAAATCAGGAATGAACTTCCATTCACAATTGCTTCAAAGAGAATAAAATACCTAGGAATCCAACTTACAAGGGATGCAAAGGACCTCTTCAAGGAGAACTACAAACCACTGCTCAGTGAAATAAAAGAGGACACAAACAAATGGAAGAACATACCATGCTCATGGATAGGAAGAATCAATATCGTGAAAATGGCCATACTGCCCAAGGTAATTTATGGATTCAATGCCATCCCTATCAAGCTACCAATGAGTTTCTTCACAGAATTGGAAAAAACTGCTTTAAAGTTCGTATGGAACCAAAAAGGAGTCCGCATCGCCAAGACAATCCTAGGTCAAAAGAACAAAGCTGGTGGTATCAAGCTACCTGACTTCAAACTATACTACAAGGCTACAGTAACCAAAACAGCATGGTACTGATAGCAAAACAGAGATATAGACCAATGGAACAGAACAGAGCCCTCAGAAATAATACCACACATCTACAGCCATCTGATCTTTGACAAACCTGAGAAAAACAAGCAATGGGGAAAGGATTCCCTATTTAATAAATGATGCTGGAAAAATTGGCTAACCCCAAGTAGAGAGCTGAAACTGGATCCTTTCCTTACTCCATATACAAAAATTAATTCAAGCTGGAATAGAGACTTAAATGTTAGACCTAATACCATAAAAACCCTAGAAGAAAACCTAGGTAATACCATTCAGGACATAGGCGTGGGCAAGGACTTCATGTCTAAAACACCAAAAGTAACCGCAACAAAAGCCAAAATTGACAAATGGGATCTAATTAAACTAAAGAGCTTCTGCACAGCAAAAGAAACTACCATCAGAGTGAACAGGCAACCTACAGAATGGGAGAACATTTTTGCAATCTACTCATCTGACAAAGGGCTAATATCCAGAATCTACAAAAAACTCAAACAAATTTACAAGAAGAAAACAAACAACCCCATCAAAAAGTGGGCAAAGGATATGAACAGACATTTCTCAAAAGAAGACATGCATACAGCCAACAGACACATGAAAAAATGCTCGTCATCACTGGCCATCAGAGAAATGCAAATCAAAACCACAATGAGATACCATCTCACACCAGTTAGAATGGCAATCATTAAAAAGTCAGAAAACAACAGGTGCTGGAGAGGATGTGGAGAAATAGGAACACTTTTACACTGTTGGTGGGATTGTAAACTAGTTCAATCATTGTGGAAAACAGTATGGCGATTCCTCAAGGTTCTAGAACTAGAAATACCACATGACCAAGCCATCCCATTACAGGGTATATACCCAAAGAATTATAAATCATGCTGCTATAAAGACCCAAGCACATGTATGTTTATTGCGGCACTATTCACAATAGCAAAGACTTGGAATCAACCCAAATGTCCATCAGTGACAGACTGGATTAAGAAAATGTGGCACATATACACCATGGAATACTATGCAGCCATAAAAAAGGATGAGTTTGCGTCCTTTGTAGGGCCATGGATGCAGCTGAAAACCATCATTCTCAGCAAACTATTGGAAGAACAGAAAACCAAACACCACATGTTCTCACTCATAGGTGGGAATTGAACAATGAGATCACTTGGACATGGGAAGGGGAACATCACACACTGGGGCCTATTATGGGGAGGGTGAAGGGGGAGGGATGGCATTGGGAGTTATACCTGATGTATATGACGAGTTGATGGGTGCAGCACACCAACATGGCACAAGTATACATATGTAACAGACCTGCACGTTGTGCACATGTACCCTAGAACTTAAAGTATAATTAAAAACAAAAAACAAAAAAACATTCAAAGATGCTTTTCTAAATGGTAGAGAAAGGCAACTTGATTGTTGAATCCATCACAGGGATCACTGTGACTGAAGACAGACTTCCGAATTCTTCTCTGACTTGCTATTTAATAGTCCTACTGGCTGAGCATGGTGCTCACGCCTGTAATCTCAGCACTTTGGGAGGCTGAGGTGGGCAGATCGTTTAAGTTCAAGAGTTTGAGACCAGCTTGGGCAACATGAGGAAATCCCTTCTGCAAAAAATACAAACATTAGGGAGGCTGAGGTGGGCGGATCTCCTGAGCTCAGGAGATCAAGACTGCAGTAAGCCATGAGCGTGCCACTGCACTCCAGCCTGGGTGACAGAGTGAGACTCTGTCTCAAAAAAAAAAAAAAAGAAAAAAGTTATAATCCTGGCATATAGTATGCACTCTCTTTCTCTCCAAAGAGTATTGGGAAGTTAGTCACCCTACCTGATGGAGGGGCCTAAAAGAAAAAACTTATTCCCTAACCAAAGTGGAAGAGAATTAACCAGTCGATTTCTCTATGAGCAGAGTAACAACAGATACACTATTGCTTACCAAAAAAAATTTATATATTATATATACACACACACACACACACACACACACACATATATATAAAACCAACACTTGTGAAACAACCACCCAACTTAATAAAACACCATCAATAACGTTGAAACTATGTACCTCTCCATCACATCACCTTGCCTTCTCCCCTTTTCCCTCTATTAATTGCTAATCAGATTTTTGCATTTATCATTGTCATGTGCTTCACAGTTCCTTTTTAAGAGTGCAATATTCAAATTCCTCTTCATGGTCTACAACATACCATCAACAGGAGGTCAACAGGGTATATACAACGTAGATGCTCAAGACTCAATGTGTATTGACAGGAATAGCAATACAACCCAGTTTATACATAATTACCTAAAGTTTTTAAGTAGTATAGCTGCAATTTATATTTCATTTTAATTAAAAATCACCATAAATATGATGCAAACAACTGAGCCAATCACTGGGGCCCTGGTTGTCAGCAGCATTACCCGTGGAGGGCAGTTTTTTCTCTGCGATAATATTCTTCGCTTTGCTCCCAGTCAGTGTCATTCAGCTTATTATTTTTTAGTGGCCTAAAAGCTTTGCTCCTCTTACTAACTCAGCAGCCAAGAGCAAGTTCTATCTTCAGAATCTGGGTGATATTTTGAGAAAATAAAACTATTTCTTCTCAACAAGCCTGTGCATATGAACAGTCAGGGACTGATTTTCTAGTTTACGGATTATCAAAAACCCTTTGCTCCTTTTTCCTTGCTTTTGGCCATTTCACTGCTCATTAGTATTGCCACTGAAGAGTGGACAGGAAAAATAAAAAGAAAAAAAATCAAAGCAGTCAGTTTTGCTATTTATTAACTGTTTATTAGCCACAACATGAACTGCTGTGGAGAAAAATAGAAGCATTGGCCAGTTAGTTTGTGAACAATCTGTTATGTTCAGTTTTCAATGTTTTTCCTGTTTTCAATCACATCTATATAATTAAAAGTCTATATAAATATATTTTCCTAATAATAGTTATGAAACTTGTAAAGAAACTTTATTTTACTTCTGCCGTAGGGCAAGCTTTTTCCATCATGGTCAAATGTCATAAATGTCAAATGTCATGAATGTCAAATGTCATAAAACTATCATTTTCACTGATGTTTTATACATACAGCAGTGAGGATAGATTAGTAATATGAAAGAACAGTGTACTATTAACTTTGAAAGTGAGAGTAAAAAAGGCAATTTAATTTTTCTCTACCCAAGAAATCATGCTTAATGGAATATCTGATGTACGGTATTAAATTTAGAAAAGATCTCATTAGCTTAATTAATTACAAAATAACCAAATCTTAATGCCTCCTCCTTCATTACTTAAGCTTGCATGAGAACTACTGACATCTATTTAAAAAAAATAAAAGAATTAAAAAATAATTCTTCCTTAGATTTGAAATTGGCATGATTGTATTTACTTTGTATAGCTACAATATGGTGAACCATCAGAAAGCTGAGAAATGAGATTTCTACTACAAAGACCATTTGTATGTGATAACTTCCTGATCCCATTTATATGTCTTTTTCCAAAATATATGCTTTTATGGCACCTTTAGGCTACCAGAAAAAATGGCATTTATTGAATTATCACAATCTCCAGTGCCATAGTAGACCACAGTCATTCAGCTGGGAGTTCTGAATTGTTCTACCTTCAGCTTCCTAATGTTATAATATTTTCTCAGAAGGCAGATACTCCTGAAAGTTCTAAGGATACGAAACTTGTCTTTTGTCAATGAGCTGTATTCCTATAACAACATAATAGGTCTAAAAAACATCTGGTGAAACACCCAAAAATGTCACATGTTATGGTTTCATGTAACCCTAAATCAATATGTTCTGCAAATGAAACATGAGATGTGAGTCATAATTTCTCAGCTTGAAATTAATGGATTATAGAAAATGTCCAAACTCACCATGATTACAACACGAGAGAAGAGCAGTCCCGCTTACATCTGTGGATGAAGCATCACCCACATTAATAAGGTGTTACAAATTGAAAAACAATTTAAGAAGAAATGTATAATGGTTCTCACATAGGCCATGCTTCCACTGGGCTATGCTGAGAGTTGTTGGTATATCTAAAAAGAAAATTCAGTAGTTTCCTGTTATTTCCATTCACAGAAGCAGCAAAGGAGATCTGGATTCTGAGTAGCAAGATAGCAACTGCCACTAAATCACCAACACAATTTTGTCTGTGGTCAGACTGCAGAGATTATCAGAAGGAGGAATCAGTCTTCTGGATTTGAATTCACTTTAAGCATCATGCAACAGAACAACAGGACGGGTTCTCTTTTTTTTTTTTTTTTTTTGAGTTGGAGTTTCACTCTTATCACCCAGGCTGGAGTGCAATGGCACAATCTCAGCTCACTGCAACCTCCACCTCCCAGGTTCAAGCAATTCTCCTGCCTCAGCCCCTGAGTAGCTGGGATTACAGGCACACAGCACCATGCCCAGACAACTTTTATATTTTTAGTAGAGATGGGGTTTCACCCTGTTGATCAGGCTGGTGTTGAACTTCTGACCTCAGGTGATCCACCCGCCTCAGCCTCCCGAAGTGTTGGGATTACAGGTGTGAGCCACCGCGTGTAGCCAGGACTAGTTCTCTTGTCTCACCACAGCTGCTAAGATATTATCTGGTCTTTGGATTTTAAGATATTAAGCCAATCAATAATATGATGTTTTAATGATGTTGAAGTTACATATAGTAAACACTTCAGCAGTGTTAGGGTTTCACTCCAACTTAAGTTTCAATTTAAGTCCACGAAGCATTTCCTTCAAATGATATTTCACCACCCCAAGAAGCTATGAACTAGTAAATAGAAAATATCTTTCAATGTTCTGTATTTCATTAATCAAGTTCGTGGGCTCCAGTCAGAAAACAATTTGCTTTTTTTGTCAGTCATTGCTATTCTCAAACTGTAAGACTCCTATCTTCTCATCGTTCAAATATCCCATATTTACATATCAATTAACAGATGTATCAGAGCAGAAACAACCATGTGACATCCATATCACATTGTTTCCACAAGATGAAATGTTTTTATAGAGGACATAACAATTATAACAACAAAGAACACAAAAAATATTATTCATCTGCTATTAGCATGCTTATTTTAGTACAGATATTATTATTTCAGGTGCAAAATCAAAATACACAACTTATGGGTATATTAATACTAATGAAAGAACTAAGATTCATATTCAAAAGGCTGAAATCTGAGGTTACTAAATTTAGAACATTTCCTTTGCTCATGTCCACCTATGACTGAAAATCTAGCACCCATTGTTTAGCGCAAAGTAAAAGATCCATAAAAGGAAATATTTAAATGTGTCACAGAAATCACATGAATACAATATGCCTAATGAATTTATTGTATCTATTTAATTTTTATGCTGCAATGATAAACTTTGCCCTGTAATTACTACAGGTTGAGTATCCTTTATCTGAAATGCGTGGGTCATGAAATGTTTTGGATTTCAGAATTTTTTCAGATTTTGGAATAGTTGCATATCAATAACGAGATAGCTTGGGGATGGGACTACATGTAAACATTAAGTTCATTTATGCTTCATATATACCTTATACACAAAGCCAGAAGGTAAGGTAATTTCATAAAACTTTTTTCTATAATTTTGTGCATCCATCTCATGAGGTAGGTCATGTGTGGAATTTTCCATTTGTGGGTATCATGTCAGTGTTGAAAAGTGTCAAATGTTGGGGCATTTGGATTTCAGATTTTTGGATTAGGGATCCTCAACACATATATCCTTTTTGTCCCCGTACACATTAAAAACTTTAAAACTGTTTTTCCAAAGTGATGTTTTAAGCAAATCAAATTCATAACAGAATTTACTCAGAGGAAATTTATAATGGATTTAAATTCGTCTATTATAACAAAATAATTTTATGCATTTTAATACCACTAACAGAATGAAATATTGTGTGTTCCTGGAATTAGTACATATTTATGACATTTGAAATGTTATAGCAATACTATGTAAAATGTAATCTGCTCTTAAGTTCAGATAAAAAATTTCTATGATATTTGAATGGCAACCTGGGAAACTAAATGAAATCTAAACTCTAAACTTCTCTCTCAGGTTAATTTCAGTATGTTTGGCCTGGTGTTACTTGATTCAAATCATAAAAAAAAAAAAAAAAAAAAAAAGAAAAAGACAACAAAAACAGCTTTCCTTACTATTTGAACGTTTTCTATCCAAACTCGGAAATCATATAAGTTGAAAGAAAAAGGTGTATCAATTTTAAATCATTTTACTGATACTTCTCTTATGACTGAATATTTAGAAAATTATCATATATATACCAATGCCCAGCTATAAAAGGAAATCCTTCCCTTTACCTAATATTCCCTTCCTTACCACTTTCTTATGACAAAACTCATAGAATTCCTCATATCCTATTAAATCTTCGGGTTCTCTACAATCAGTATTTTATCACTTTTAGTCCACTATAAGCACTTCCTTTGAAGTAATCTTTGTACTCAACATTTTCAAGTCCAGCAATCAAATCTCCATTTTCATACATACAATTTAACAGGGTTTCTCACTTCTCCTTCTAGAATTACTTTTCTCACATGGCTTCCAGAATACCATGTACTCCTGGTTTTCCTCCTGTCTCACAGGCTACTCATATTTCTCTTTTCCTGCATCCCTTGCTCTCCTTGGACTCAAACTTTTGGAATGCTAAATGACATAGTCTTGGAACTCTTCTCTCTCTGCATGTCTTCCTCTCTGTTCCTTTATTTTTATTTATGTATTTTATTATTATTTTCAGTCTTTTAATTTTATTTTTCCCTAAGTTATTGGGGTATTAGTGCTATTTGGTTACATGAGTAAGTTTCTTTAGGGGAGATTCATGAGAACCTGGTGCACTCATCACCAAAGCAATATACACTGCACCATATTTGTTGTTTTTTATCCCCACCAACCCTTCTTCGCAAGTCCCGAAAGTCCATTGAATCATTCTTACGCCTTTGTGTCCTCATAGCTTAGCTCCCACATATCAGTGAGAACATACACTGTTTGATTTTCCATTCCTGAATTATTTCACTTAGAATAATAGTTTCTAATCTCATCCAGGTCATTGCAAATGCTGTTAATTCATTCTCTTTTATGGCTGAGTAGTATTCCATCATATATATATATACACCAGAGTTTCTTTATTCACTCATTGATTGATAGGCATTTGGGTTGGTTCAATGATTTTGCTATTGTTAATTGTGCTGCTATAAACATGCATGTGCAAGTATCTTTTTTGAATAATGTCTTCTTTTCCTCTGGGTAGATATCTAGTAGTGGGGTTGCTGCATTAAATGGTAGCTCTACTTTTGGTTCTTTAAGAAATCTCCACACTGTTTTCCTTAGCAGCTGTACTAGGTTACATTCCCACCAGCAGTGTAGAAGTGCTCCCTGATAGCCACATCCTTGCCAACATCTACTGTTTTTTGATTCTTTGATTATGGCCATTCTCACAGGAGTCTATATTGACAATGATATATTCCCCGAATATACAGCTCAAATCCCAAACTCACCTCTAAATTTCAGGATCATATAATAAACTTCCAATTTAAACTCTCAAGTTTGATGTCTAATAGAAATACAAAATTTAATAAATGCACATTTTGATTTGTACCCTAAATTTGCTTATGCCCCCATATTCCAAATATTAGTAGTAACACATTTACCCCATGTATTTGGGTAAAATACCTTGGAAGCCTCTTTACTTTCTCTGGATCTCTCCTACCTGACTCATCTAACAGAAAATCCTGTTTTTCTTATCTTCACATTATGTCCACAATCTGACAACTGTACATTTAGCTAAGTTACCACCTTGATCCAATTTGCTATTGTCAATTTGTACTTCTTCTCTATCCAGTGAACTTAAGCAAAGAATGTTATCTTTCTAAAATACAAACTATTTCATATCACACATTTTACCTTAACCCAAAATACTTAGAAGATTTAAATCCCTTACCATGACCTGTAAGTCCCTACAGAATCTTCCCCAGTGCCCTCTCAGACCCCATTTACTTCCATTTCCTGCTATTCTCACTGAGTTATACTCCAATTGGCTTTAAAGATATTTCTTAAGTAAACTAAGCGGATTTTCATAGTGTCTTATCTCACGGCCATCATTCTTGCTATATCCTCTGACTGAATTATTCTTCATCAGATATCCACATGGTTCACATCCTTTCTTTAGATCAAGTCTCTATTCCAATGAAAACGTACTTTGTCACCCTTCATTCCCTCATTTTACTTCATAGCATTTATCAGTATTTGACATCACATCATATATTTTCTTATCTGGTTGTCTCTTCCATGAGAATGTAAGTTCCTTATATACAAAAACATAGCTTGCTGGTTCAACATTTTAATTTTAGAGACCAAAAGCAATGCTTCATACAGAGTAGATTCAGAATAAAATGTTTGCTGAATAAAAGAAAATTCTCCCAATTAGCACACATACTACATGTCGGTAGCAATGCTTATATTACCATACAGTTTCAGAAATATTAACTTCTAGAATTATAATGACTTTATTAAGGAAGCAAATACCTTATTTAAGCTTACTTAGGATAGATCAGGTACTCTGAGCAATAAAATGAGATTCTTTTTAAAATAGTACTTTTAATTATTTTAAAGAAAAACATAAGCAAATTGCTATTGTTATATAATTTATTACCTAATGTTTTTCATTTTAAAAATCTGTTAATAAGGAACGTGACTACAGAGTGATTTAAGAACATTTAAGACCATAAGTAGGTATTTAGTGTTTAGCTTCTGGTGTTCACTTGGCTTCCCTCTATTTACTCAAGAAGCTTTCGGGGGGTCAATCCAGCCTCAGCTTCACATTGATGACTACTTGGTGAACAACAGGAGGATAAAACATGAAAACCTGAAGCAGGAGTCCAGTGTAGTGAAGAACTTTGAATTGGTTGCTTTCTTTATAGTCTACTTTTTGTTTGTAGTGATATGAAGCATATGTTAATATTCCTGATGCACTCCCAGTTTGCAAATTCTAAAGGCCAGTGTCCCTCCAGTTAGTGTTAATAAACACTAATTTTGCAGTGTTCTATAGGAGTAATGCTGTAGGTAATACCTTGATACTAATAATAGACAAAGTGAAAACAAGATCGAAAACAAAAAACTAATCTAGCTCTCTCAATCAGATACTAGTTATCTAGAATATCTGATGAAGAAATATACATAATTTTTGTTTGCAACAAAACATCTTCAATTTAAAGAGTTCTTAATTTGAGTAATTAAGATTTTATGTTCCTTATTTCCTCTTGTATTTCCTTTTTTGAAGTTCACTCTCAGGCAGCTATTAATTATCACCACACTTGACTGTATCTCTTCTCCCAATTCCTTTCTGTTACTCCTTAAATATAGCAATTTTTCTCCATTTAGTTTATATAGTCTTAGAGATTAAATGAACATTAGTCTAAATCTTATTTTAGGGTTAATAAAAATGAAGACTAAAGAATTAAATAACTTTCCAATATATTCAATTAGCTATTTATAAACTGAGATTTAGTCCAAAACCTTCTAAATTCTAATTCAGAATACTTTTTTTATTATACCTTAACATTGCCCAAGTGTTTGTCAAATTCTCTTAAATATGTGTTCACATCAATATACTAAAATTCACCAATTTAAATGACGTGAATCCATAGGTGTTCTAATAATCAGTTCCAGAACTGTCTTAGTATTTTTTCTTATCTTTTAGACAACTGTCTAATCATTTAATTTTACTCTGAGTTGTTAATAATACATTATTCCAACTAATAATTAATGAATTTTGGTATAGGGCAAAAATCTAACATAAGACAAACTGTTCATTCACTTATTTAACCTAGTCTTGCATTCTCTGACAATGTGAGTTTGCCAATGTTAAAACGAAATTATCGGATTAAAAGTTGCCCTAAATTTCATCCTCCATTATTCTTATAATGAAATACACCAGAAAGAAAATTGTGCCTTTTTACAAAACAAATAAATTACTATGTGAGCATAGTCACGAGTTTTACACGGACAAATAAACCCTATAATTGTGGTACTTGTAGTGATAGTAGTGGTGGAGGTGGAACTATGCAAGGAATCGATACAATGCATACAATTAACCAGGCAAAAATTATCTGAAAACATGTATGGTCATTCATAAAACTCAATGGCTGGTATTATTTTTAGGTATATTTGTGTCCATGTATTTTTTTTTCACAACTCTATTTTTACATGTTTTGTCTCACAAACAACAATCAGTTTGAGACCTCAAGTATCCCACAGGTGAGCAGAGCTACCACAGTTAGAAGCTGCTTAACAAACTACTTTATTCGCCAATGTGTGTTTACTCCAGCAGTGTTAAACACACTTGCATCCTTCCTGGTGTCTTAGATTTTATTCATAGAGAATAAGTATTAGGTTAAGAAGATATTTCTCCTGTATTTTAAATACGAGAAAAAAATTGTATCACTATGTCTAGCAATCTAATTTGTTTAGAGGGTATCAGGTGTGTTGGTATGTCCTAGCATTAAATTCTTACAAGAATAAGAGACAGGGATCATATTTATTTTTCTAGTTTGAAAATAAAAACTACCTATATCTTACAGCATCACAAAACTCATTAAAATTACTTTTTTCCTGAGAATTTTAAAAATATTTCATGTGGTTTTCAAGTAATAATAATAATAATAAAAACAGCTCAGAATGCAGTGACACCTAATGGCAAAGTTATCTTTATAAGCCATAAATGTATTTTCTAATAAACATTATCCTATAGTAATACTTTCTAAGTATTGCTACTTTACTCACCAATAAGCTGTCTACAATCTAAAATAGACAAATAGACTGTCTATAATCTAAAATATCATGATGATCCAATAGAAATGTGAATATCTTACTTTTTAAAATAAAGTAATATACATAGGTGAAGAAAAAAACTTCTAGATTAAAAAGTGTGGTTTTAAAATTGCAATGACCCTTTAAGATAAAATTTTCATATGATAAAATCAGCCTAAGATATCAGAATGGAATAAAGTGTAGCTTCCATTGCTCCTAACCATTTCAACTGACTTTTATTTTTGAATAAATCAAAAGTTAATCACCTTGATTTTTATTCATATTTGTCTTACAATTTATAACAGATATTTAGTGGATGTACATTTCACCTGGAGTAGAAAGCAAAGGCCCTTAGTGTAATGGCTTATTAGTCATGTCATAGTTGATATCTTTGATTAATAACAACATTGTCTAACTTAATACACACTTGAATTGTGCTTCAAATAACTGTATTAATGATACAGAGAAGAATAGTAAAGCCAAGTCCCTTAGTACTTTCTAGAAGTTTACACAGTTACCACAAACTTCAGGAACAAACGACTACTAAAAGTAGAAAAAGGATAAAATATCATTGAGACATCTTACACAATCCAAAAAATCCTTGAGGAGTCCCGGGGGTTATCATTAACCAATGCAAATCATGTAGCCAACTGAAAAAAAAAAAATTGGTAGAACAACAGCACATCTTCTGGGAAAGCTTTTACATTCTATAATTGACAAAATAATCCTTAGTGCAGAAGTAAGAATAACTGGTATTTTACATTTACAATCTATTATTGTTTTTAATGTGTTGACACCTTTTATTTACCCGATTTTGTACTTTAATTTGAACATTCTCATAATAAAAGTATTCCGTGGATTGTCTTGTGTTTCTCAAACATAATGTCACCGTTGATTATGATTTCAGACTATAAAGTATCATCTGTTTATGAGAAAAACATGAATAAATGCATCTTTCCTACTCCATGTTGACATAAGGTATTTTACTATGACTGATAACAATAAAAATATGCTAGTGATTTGTGTAATATATGAATAAGTACACTGTTTGAGTGTTTCCTTGTAGAGATATATAACTGAGGATAGCTAATTTACAATCAGTTCTGTGAGCACAGGAACCAGATAAAGAAAGGAGCATATATTAAACTATTAAAGCATGAGATCTTCCATAGTTGATATGAAGCAAAACAGAAACTGTGCAGTTGACTGGAAATGCCACCTAATCCCTGCTTAATTAAAGCAGTGCTCTAAACTCCTGTTGTGTTTAGGGAGTAAAGAGTGTGGGACGACTGCTGTATGAAGAAAATAGCAGTCAGCGTGGCTAATCTCAAAGACTTTGGAGCTTTCTAGCTACATAAATCAGAGCGACTTCTGAATAGCTTCATAAAACACAATATCATTGCCATTCTACTCACGACTTTTTGGTTCTTCCTACAGCATGCAGATCATTAGGAAACTTCTAAGCAATCAAGTAATGTGGGTCTGATGAAATTACTCAATCAATGCATAGGCTCAAAGTAGAAGCATAATTCAAAATTGCATAGTTTTTATATGTCAAAAGACCTTTCTTTTATTGGGGCAAAGAAGATCACAATGGAAGTGATTCATTTTTAAATACTATCTGGTTGTGTATCTACGTGTGGATGTGTATTATAAAATATACGTAATTATTAAATATTTTAAAATATTATTTGATTGAAACTCAAAGTAATTATAAAATTGTGCATTTTTGACAGAAATAAATACATTTTCATTTCAATCATTATGGTTTAACCATTATGTCTCATCACTGTAGTGAATCAATAAGTTTAACAAAACATATTAGAGTTTAAAATGTGTAATTGACCTTATTAAACTACCGGCATGAGGTAAAAACCGAAGAGAAAGAGAAAGAAGGAGATTATTTTCATGTATATACAATTTGGTTCAATACCAAAATAATTCAGTATATAAAAAGCCTCTTAGAGCAGTGTCTTTTTATCTTTCCAGTTTGCCTGAACTACATAGTGCAGCTACTTTCCGCATGAACACATCACATGAGGCTGGGAAAACCTTTCATTTCTGCATATCTCCTTCCATCGCTGGAGTGAAATACCCCTTCCCTCCAGTTTCATCACATTCATTCCTTCAGTCCTGAGCTAATACATTTCCCCGTAGACATATTTCTCACGTTAAATATTTAAATGAAGGCAATCACCTCCTAAAGAAAATTAATTCTTTTCCTATTCAACCAAGTAAGTAAACTAATCCAGTTCATGTTAACTGGTGCTTTACAATTTTAATATGGACGTTCGGTTTTGAATTTACTATACTTTTGCTGAGAGTAGGGGTGGAGGCATTGAATTACACACATACTACCCGTGACCATTTTTTTATTTTTTTATTTAGGAGTTAATGTTTTTTAATATATTATAAAAGATAAAGATTTTGAAACAATTTGCTAGCCCCATGACAATATTAGATAGTCTATACAACAGCTTAGTATCTCACCTAATGTACTAATTGTATTCAAGTCAAATTAATTGTCTCAGAAGTAACTATATCTGCTAGTAGGATATACACATTTAATGCATACAACCAACCTTCTAAATTTGTACACAGCTACTTTTTTTTAATGTGATTATAAATAAGTAAGCCAAGTCACTCTGACAGACAACAGTATACAAAACGAAAAACACAACAGTTTTGTTCTATTTTGAAACAGATGTCCAGACTGCATTGAAAAATAGTATTTAACAGTAAGGGATAGCAAAAGCTGTAGGTATTTGTAAATAATGTATTTATTTTGCAGACCACAGAATAAGCGATTAAAAAAAGCATTTTTCCACAGGCTTTCCCTCCTGAGAGATGAGGAACCTACATCAGAAATCCCTAATCATACAATGAGTATAAAGGTATTATGATTATATATTTGCATTCCCGCTCCAATCATTTACAACTGGATATAAACGTATGCCATTTCTTTAAAAGGACCATAGTTCATTTCTGAACTCTATCAGAATATTGCTGAACCACTCAATGAGATCATAATTTCTTGCTGAAAAGTTCTGAATCTGCAGGCACTGTTAGCCACCAGGCAAAACGGGATCCAGCAGGCAAGCTATTAGTGCTTGATTTACTTAATGCA
This sequence comes from Theropithecus gelada, assembly GCF_003255815.1. NCBI lineage: Eukaryota > Metazoa > Chordata > Mammalia > Primates > Cercopithecidae > Theropithecus > Theropithecus gelada. The sequence continues at coordinate 49,568,383 of NC_037672.1, forward strand.
CAAATGCTAGGTTTTCTGAATCCTGACCTCATTACCCCTTGCACAGACAGACAGTTCTACTGATATAAATGATAGAGAATGGCAGACATGTTTACAAAGACAGCGTCTGAGACCAAGAGAGGGAGCCCCCTGGAGCTGAGAGGCTGGCCACTGTGGGTGCGCACGCCAGACAGAAATCCCTCGCTTGGGCGGGCACAATCGCCACCTGCGGCAGGTTCCCCTACCAGGAGTGTGTGTACGTGTGTGTATGTGTATGTGTGTTGCGCGGTGGAGAAGCAGGGGTACAGAAAGGGGAGAAGCTGTGACCCATCTGTCGCCTCAATTTGCAGAACATCAAGCCATGCGTACAGATAAAAGTCCTGTGCCCAGAAAAATTCCCCCAAAGAAACCTCTCTGCAGCCCAGCAAAGAAACCTTGCTGACTCGGGAAGCGAATTTCCGAAAAAGAACTCGTCGCATTAACGGAGAAAAGGCTGCAAGAGCCTGTCGCCGCTCAGCTCTCACGGATTAGCAAGTGAGAAGAGTTGGTGCCTGAAGCTGCGAGCGCTGTGCATGATAATGACGCGCAGCCCCCCGCCCGCCCCCGCTCGCCACGGCCAGTCCCGGCCCGTCTGGTTGCCAATAGGTGGGGCCACTAGCATCTCAGAGCCGGCTCGGCAGTCCTTCGCAGAGTCGGGGCCCGCATTAGTCCTGGCGCCTTCGCTGTCTGCCTTGCGCGGCTACTCGGAGTTGACTGCTAGGCGAGGCGAGGCGAGGGAAGGCGGATATCTACTAGGCAGACCCTGGGAGCGGCCTGCGCGCATTCGTTTCCCCGCTTTTCCCAAGCGCCCCGGGGCCAGTTTCGCCGCCGCGCCAGGCCCGGGGAGCGTGTCCGAGGAGGCGAGGCACGCGACTCCCAGTCCTTGGCGACACTGCTGCCAGCCCCTCCCGCCACCATCTCAAAGACTCCACGCGAGGATCATAAAGCCAAGAGGACGTCAGAAGAGAGGGTGGCTGGGGGCGCATCCGGCACCCCGTCACCATCGCACTAAGCTGCGGCGAACTCAGCCGGCTCACGTTGCAAAACCACCTGTTCGATCCGAAGGGAGCGCCCCCTACCCGCACCCCCTGCCCCCGGCCCAGTTCTCTTCATCTCACAGGTGACATCTCCTCTGCTCCCCCAAAGATAAATTTTTAAATGGAGCAAATGTACATCCGGGAAAAAATATGGAAGAGTCAATTAAACTCCCTTTCCCCACACACTTAGAATGCCCCTGCACTTCCCCGCACACACTCACACTCAGGTCAACTCGAGACCCCCACGCACCCAGCCACATTCCACGAATCACCGCGAAACAACAGCACAAGTCAGTCGAGGTTCGAGCATCCACATCCTTTCAGAAAACTGAGCAAGTGTGAGGGAAGGGTAGCGGGAAGGGGCAATGAACTGAAGCCACCTCAACAAGACACACAGAGGGCGGAGAGGGGGAAAGCAAAGGGGAAACATTTGAGAACTGAAACGGTGAAAGTAACCACGAGCTGCACCAACCCTTTCTTACCGATGTGAATGATCGAATCTGCATTCGCCGAGTCCCAGGTTCGAGACCACCAGATGGACAAAACCAAGAGCAAGGGGAAAACTTCCATCTCCTCTTATGCCGATTCTCTTGGAGGATGGATGTTCTTCCAATTTTTCTTTTTTTTTTTTTTTCCAAACAGTCCAAAGAGTTTGAGGTCACGGTGGAGTTTAGCGCAGCGTTTTCTTTTTTTTTTTCTAAATTCCTATTGCCAGAGCAAAGCCTTTTATCGTCGCCGAGAAAGGCAGAAGGGAATGACAGAAAGAGCCCAGCCTGAGGAAACCTCCTTCGCAAAGCCGTGTCACTTGGAGGGGAATTTTGGCATCGCCAGAGTTGTTTGCAGTTTGGCTTTTGAAAAATATATCCAGCCTCGACTGCTCTTGGGCAGCGGGAGAGGCTGGAGCTCAGATCAGACCCATCGCTGCGCGGGGGCCGCGGGTCTCAGGTCCCAGCTCCGCAGCAACTTCCAACACCCTCTTCACGCCGGATGTGCCCCCTTCCCTTCACCCTCCCGAACCAAAGAAGACCCCAGCCCCCGCCCCTACAGCCCGCAGAGAATCACTGGTCTTCGCTGCCAGAATCTAAGTGGAAAGGAAAGATTAGGAGATTCCAAGCGGAGCAGCCAGATTCCACCAGGGAGGGGGGAAAAAAGCCCTCTCCAAGAGGGGTAGAAAAAGTGAACTTCAAGGTAATGCAGATAGTAATGCAGAGAAAATTCCCTTTCTGCGTGAGGCGCGGAACGCAGCTTGGCGAGGCGGGCCCGGGGAGCCGGTTTGCTGGGGCGCGGTGGCGGGGGAGTTGCGCCGGGCGCGAGCAGCGGGGCCGGGCCAGAGGAGGGAAGCCGCCGCGGGTTGCAGGATGCTTTTGGAGCGGTTCGCCTGGCGGGATGCAGGAAGCAAGGAGCGAGCCTGGCAGCTTCAGCACCAGCCCCACGTTGCCTAGAAATGGATCACCTAGGAGAAAGAGCGAGCCTGCGAGAGAGCGGTGCTGTCAGGCGGAGAGAGGGGGAAACCAAGAGAGGAAGAGCTTCTCTCTAATAACCACCTCCTCCCCCTATCTGCAATACAAGGGAGAAACAAAATAGTGCTCTCATTTCCCATGGAATCTTCAACCGGGACTGAGAAAAAGGCAGGACTGTAAGAGAAAAGACATTGAAGCTTTTTTTTTTTTTTTCTTGTTTCTTTCTTTTACGAGGTTAAATGCAACCTAAAAAAGCCACCCCACTTATTTAACCTTGCTAGTCTCTAACAGGTATCAGACTTTTTTCTAGTCTTTGCCTGGAATTAGTCACATTGGTTGAAAACAAATTAGGGACACCTGGTCACTTAGGGAAATAGAGACCTAGAAAGCTTTTAATGAGATTTCAATTATAAAGTTATAAAAAGGAGAGAACGTGCTAATTACCTTTTATACAATGATTTTTTTTTTCTGTCTCCAGTGTATTTTTTAGGCAATCAGGATAGAGAAAGGTTCCTGAAATCCTTTCTATTGATAGAAATTCTTCTCTATCAGGATAGAAAAGATCTTGAAATTTAAAAAAAAAAAAAAAAAGAATAATTAAATAAAACAGAAAAAATGTTTCAGTTAAACATTTGGTCAAAATATTTCATTGAGTAGCTTAATAACCTATGTAGATAAATTCCGAATGAGGAAGTTGGGTGCTCTCTTCCATGGAAAAAGCTGAGGAAGTCCTGAATGACAGCCTCTCAGTCTCCAGTGAAAGGATTTTCTGCAAGCTTATTCCTTAAGATAAAATCCTGATCATTGTGAATTCTTTTCTTACAATGATTGACTTAAATCAATCTGGCCTTATTGCAAACTGGAGATTTGTTAACACAGTCGAGGTCAGGTATTAATGTCATAATATTGTTTCAATTATAATTGGAATTCTTTAGGAATGTTGGACGTGTGAATGTCAAACTCATTACACAACCTTTCAAAGCCTTACCTCCAAGTTTGGCAAACCTCTTTTCTTCTTGTTCCCTGACTTGAACCCTTCTCTCTAGTCTTCTGAATTGGGTTACTATTTTTCCAGACACAGTTGTACATTCTGACTTCCGGCTGTTTTCATTCATCTTCTACACTTTTTCCTGAACACTCCAGAAAATGTTTTGCTGCCATATTTTTACTTATGTTAATATTTCTTCTTGGAAAGCACACTCTCAGTTTGTCCTCCCAGCCACTCTCCTTCACTATCTCAAGAGTTAGTTCAAATTCCTTTTGCCCATGAAGTGGTGTCCAGTCCTTTAATGTGGAATAAATCCATCTATCTTCTATACTGTCATAACACACTCTATTTTGTATTAGAGTTAGACAGGACTACTACTAAATTAGATCGTAAATGCCTTGACAGTGAAAACCAAAGCTTATTCACATTTTATTCAACACAGCATTTTACAGAGAACCCCTTTGTTGATTTGAATTTCATCACTTCCTTCTGAATCTGGAACAAACCAGTGCTTCCAAGAAGCATTTACTGATTACTCTCAATTTTGATCATTCACTTATCTTTTGTTTCCATTAGTAGGCATTGACTCAATATTGATTATATTAATGGTGTTAATGTCACTCTACTTTATAAGGGTTTTGATGCAGTTCCATAGATTATACTTTACTTATTCAGACAATGAATTGAAAGAAGGTATTCACTCCCCATAGCTTGCTTCAAATATTATTTACATTGACGTTCTAAAAATTGATGTCATTATGTAGTCTATCAAGAAAAATTACAATATAACCATTTAACATGGAAAGAACACCATGGTATCTTAGAATAAGATAACTAGGAAGAACTTCAGAGCATTAACTAGTCCAGTCCTGGCTTAATGAGTGTCTGTCCTGAAGAAAGTCAAATATTGTATAGTCATATTCATAATGTTTCCCCTCTCGGAAATCTGTTTTAGTGTACTATGAGTAAAGCATTTTCATTATTCCCTAATCCTCCAGTTTAGTAGTTTTCAAATGTAGATTCACTTTGAAATAATCTGGGAAGCTTTTTAAAATGATCACTTAAGGTTAATTTAATCAGAATCTCTGGAGTTTGCGACACAGCCTGTAATATATTCTATAGCCTCTACAGAGGGCTCTGCTATGCAGCCATAGTTCAGAATCACTGTTCCAATACTCAGACATTTAAATGAGTCTGGGTGACACATCACAAAAAGCCCGTAAGGTAAAATGACCACTCCTGCCAATCAGAAGAAACAGTAGAATCATGAGTTTTGCCTTTCCAAAAGTTACACAAGAAAGTTTAAATTTAACATTGGCTGTTTGATTTTTCAAGAATAACAATCATTCTTTTTACTGTTGAAATAATTTCTACATTCAATGATTCCTAATTAATAAATATATATTAACTATATTTTCTACTATTTTAGAAAACTGACTGTCACATAATATTTAGTTAGCTGGATACAAATATTTATAATGTGTGAATTAGATGTTAAATTCCAGAAGAAAAAATATGAATTCATTGGCTGTGCATATTAAATATTTTAATGACAGCTGTCTGTTCGTCTCATTAAGGCTGCTTAACTTTAATTCAAGCCTTATTATATGGAAATGGATGATGTATCTGGCCCACTGTACTTAAATTCAAACCTTGCGAAATTCTGGCATGTATTGGCAGGAGAATAGCCCTCATTAACTAAAGTTTTATAACAAATGATTAACTATTTGAAATAAAATGTAAGTAAATCACGTTTGATTAATTTATTATTCCAAGGTGGAGACTGTTACTTCATTCAGGCATTGGTCATGATATGAACATCAATTATTTGAAGAAATGATAGAGAATCTGAACTGCCTCAAGATTTAAACTAATATGCCTTTTTTTCTTTGAAAAACAGAATTTGGAGAAAAACTGATTTGCATTGGTGAGGGGACTACAAATGCTGACTCCTTCAATCATGCACCATTGTGGAAAGAAAGCAAGGTAATAGAATAAAAATTCTTGGAACATATAATTATTTCATTTTCACCATTAAAACTGCTAAGAATATCAATGCTTAAATTTTAAAAATCAGCTGCTCATTGTTATAACAGCAGTAAGTCATCTTACATTGGTCAATTTTAAGGAACTATTTCAATTATATTTTAATGACACTTGAATTTTGTTTTAGTATAAAAATCTATAAATTTATGAGTCAACTTATTTGAAACTTAAAAGAGTTGGTTTTTAAAATAAAATCATCAAAATGGGACAATAAATTTTGATCATTATTTCTAATTCTTTATGATTATATTATTCATATTACAAATATGGCTAGTCACACAAAAGATTCCAAGTACATTTCAACCTTAATATGAACATGGAAGGAAAACTGTAAAAAGGCAAAGACTGATCATCTATAGATGCAAGTAGTTGTGATAAATGGCTGTAAAATTGTAATTGGGATATTTATTTGCAGATGTGAAAAACATACATTCCCTTTTGTTGAGGGACTGAAAGAGTAACTTTTGTACTTAGCACATCAAAGTTCAGAGCTCACTGAGGCTTCAGGGACTTTCTCATTCAGTGTCTTGGTTTTCTAGACAATGATGGGAAAATTGAGTTACAGAAGTTGTACTAATATTTATTGGAAGGCTTAAATTTAGAAAGTACATTTTTTGACTTTTAAATAAGCTTTGAAAAAATACTTAAATTACATATTCCTGTATAACATATTTACTCTGGCCTTATCTTGACCTCATTGTTTTCAGGTCAACTTCACACTGACTTACCAATTACCACTAGGTCAAACTATTTTGTCTGTGACACTAGTGGAAATCTTATCCGCAGGGATAGCTTATATCTCCCTCCTTTTCTTTCCTTTCCCCTCCCCTCCCCTCCCCTCCCCTCCTGCCTCCCTGCCTCCCTGCCTGCCTGCCTTCCTTCCTTCCTTTCTTCCTTCCTTCCTTCCTTCCTTCCCTCCTCTCTTCCCCTCTCTCTCCATTCCTTCTTCCCTTATTCCTTTCCCTTCCCTTCTTTTTCCTTCACTGCCTTCTAAAATAAACTCATAATCTCTTTCTTCTTTTCAAAGCTTTCTATAAATCTATGAAACTGTAAATCTACATGCCCTATCAGGACAATGCCATATTATCTTCTAATTCAATTAGGTGTAAATTCTAACAAAATTTTGCAATTTAAATGGTTAATAAACATGAGTGCTTTACCAAACTTACCTGTTATTAAGGTTGATTCAAGTGAAAACCTTCTAATTTTAAAGTTTTCTTACTGTCTATACATTAGCAATGATATTGAAATTTTAGAAACAGGGATTCATGTACATTAATAGTCCTTTTAGTTGCCTTATCTTTTCTGTTCAAATGTTGATGTGTCATTTCATGAAAAATGTTAATAAGCGTCAAACAACTGGTTGATGGAGAACAAATGATGACTTTAACCCAAAAGGAGCACCTTACTGAGATTGGCCCCTCAATACATTATATCCTGTCCCCACAAGATGGCAGCCATGCTTGATGCAGATTTAATCAGCTTACTTTTTGAATGTCTCAACTCTTAACAGTTTACAAGGATACTATTAGCTCATGCTAATCAAATAGCTATAATGAAGCAAATTTTATATTTTAAGTTATTGTTTTGGTAACTTGAATTTCTGAAGTTTTATTTCTTCTGGTTCTCCTAAAATTTTCATATAGAAGTAACAGATTTCTATTAGAAGGCTCCAATAAATATCTGTTTTTCATATTTTCTCTAGTTTGATCACTTGCTTAGGAATTAAAGACCTATAGAACAACCTTTGATAATATTCCACTCACTCCTGAGTTAAAGGATGATTAGAAAACTGAGACATTATTTTGTGATTCAAATTTCTGGTATAAATATTAACGTTTCAAATATGAGTTAATATAACTATTTGCTTTTATAAACAATACCTATCTTATATATCTTGAAATAAGAAATTACACTTTGCCATGGGAAACAAATTTTCTGTCAATTATATCATTGATTTTTTCATGTGGCATAATAGTTGAGGGAAATGTCTGAGTATGTCAAAAGCCAAAAACAATTGTATTATGTCAACTATAGTGAACATTAGCATTTTAAATCTTAAAAAACCAAATTTTATTTTCTCATAATTAACTTTTATTTTTGACATTTTCTGTAACATACTTGTCTAGACACATAAGTGGCTCAGTGTAGAGTATACTTGTGGAGTATGCCACAGATAAACTGTACATTTTGGTATAAAATATATTGTATTTTATAGTAGCACAAATCATGAAGATAGTGTAAATAGAGAAACAAAAGCTTGATTAATATATATATATCTATAATATATCTATAAATTGACTTTGAATATTTTAAAGGAGTCATAGAATTTATAAAAATTTCATTTCTTAGTGGGTAGCTAAAAATTTTACTTAGAATTAAACACAATAGATTCCTTATTCCTCATTGGTTCTGCAAATTGGTGGTAAATTTAAGTATTTAACAGATTATCAATAAATGAATGAATTAATGAGTGCAGGAAAGGATAAAATGAAAATTTTAAAATATTGTGGAATATTACCGATGCGGCATAATACAAAATCATCTTAATTCCAAAATCAACAGATAACTGAGGTATCAAAGTTTTCTGTTCATAAGATTATTTTGCCTATTTATCAGGCCCATAGTTTACAACACAAATAGAGGTTATTCATTTGGTCTAGAACACATGGAAGATATTTTCAAAGGGTTCTTTGGAATATGTCAATAAAAGTTCTCTCAGCAATAGAAGCCAAAATATGAATCTCTGCCAAATTTAACTTGAACTATTTGTCGTATGGTTTATGTGAGTAAAGAGAATGCTGAGTTGGGGGTGGTTAGACACTAAATTTACGGTTAGATTTCACAGAATTTACCTAATGTTTGTTAATATAAAATTACAATGTCAACATTTTGTTTGCTCTCCTTTTTCTAAGCTTTGCCGCTTTTTCACATTTTTTTAAAATTTCATCAAGAGAGTTCAACCATAAAGAATTCGACACAACAAAATCAAAATTGTTAAAATAAGACAATATTTAAACGTTTTTAAATGCCGATGTGTTTTAAAAATATCTAAACTAGCACTTCCCACATTGAGCTCTATGGAATACTTTTCATGGGAAAAATTAAAAAAAAAAAAAAAAAAGAAGAAGAAGAAGGTTTAGTGGTCACATAAGATTGTAAAATGCTAAATAGATATTTTCTTCTCTTACAGATCCACAGTGCAAATTAATATATTAAAAGTGAAGGGAAGTCTACCAGGAAAGAAATCATTAACCTGTATTTAACCCAGTATATCCCAAATGTTTTTAGCCATCAATTTCCCTTTCTATAATACATACTGATCACTCTCTGTTACACTGTTGCGATGCACTTTCTGAATTCCAAAAGTAAAATTATTATTTTTGTTGTTGTTGTTGTTAATTTCTCATCTGCTTTTTGATATTTGTATTAGCCAGATCACAAATCTGTATGCTGGAATATCGTATCCGGAGAGAAATTCTGGTTTGTGCTACAATAGAAATTTCTAATCTCCATTTTGAACTTCTACGATGGAAGAAAGATATATCACTAAGCAATAAATATGTTTTCATTTTAAAATGTTTTATAGATTTTTGCTTATGGTCAGGATATAAAAATTTAAAAACACTGTTGTGATCCTAACAATGAGAAAATACTGGATGATATATAAAAACATTACTTATCTTAAACCCATCAGACAGCTGATGTAGTGAGACAACAAAGTAAACTGAGTTCCAAGGAGTAGCAAGCACCTTGGATGTGAGACAGGACATTAAAATTGTTTCATTTTAGCAGGGCACAAACGGGGCTGCTGTAGAAGCAGATAAGAAAAAAGCAACCCAAATTTTAATGAATTCCTAAAAGCTTAATGTGGATTACAAAAAAAGTAAAATACCTGGGAACACAAACACAGGACATTTTCATTCAATTATAAGCTAGTCTATAGATCTTCATAGGTGTTCAGGGAAAGAATGAGGACCAGGGAGGATCACTAAATGCAAAAGGCATGATGGGGGTGGAATAGCTTCAGACTATAGTCCGCTTTCCTGCACCCTTGTCTGTAGGTAGAAAAAAGCTTTAACTGATTAGGGAGAAGCAACAAACTGTCTTCTCCCCAGGTCCCAGGCAAAGATCCAATGCTCTGTGGATCAAAGCAAAATTCATCAGCTTCTGGAGAAGTGTTAGTGAACCTTCCTTTCTGATATCAAGCAAACATCACTGTTTTGGGGAGAAGAAATGAATCAAAATTATCTTCTCCTGGAGAAGGAATATGAAAACTTTTATGGGTCAGGATACTATGATGATATAAAGCAGAGATATACTCTTGCTGGGGGCAAAGAGGGGAAAAAAATATCTCTCCTGTTTCAGATCCTTCAGAGATACAAGACTGAATATAGTTCTCTTGGGGAGGAGAGAGACAAGAATATTAATAAAACCCTATTCCTGATACTCAGGCACATAGATGTTGTCTAAGACTGAATTTGCACCTGAAGAACCAAAAGTTTGCTTCCTGCCTCCATACTGAGTTTATGATTGAATAAAAAGCAACTGCAGTCTACTTAGAGAGGAAGGAATATGGAAATAGAGACCCTCTATTTGGCACAGTCATGCAATGGATTCTGAAAGTGAGGGAGCACAAACACTGATTAAAAACTTCCAACACCACAGTCCTCAATCATGTGGTTCAACCAGCCCACACTGAAAAAATTAGAAGACTGGCTGGCAATGAGGGTGAATATATCAAAAACAAAGCCCAAACAGAACTCAATTATTTACTACCACTCTAAGAGAAGAAGAGTTGTATACATTTCTGGCTATGAATGCTCTTCACCTCAGTCTTTATTGTTCTTCAACTCACAATGTTTACCATTTACTCAAAAATTATAAGACAAACAAAACAGCAAGGAAAAAAAGCCATTTTCCAGAGCTAAAACAATCAATAGAAGGAGTTTGAGCTATTAGTCAGATGTTAAAACTATCAGTCAGGGGATTTATAAAATCTATGATTTAATATGTTAAATGATACAGTGGTAAAGATTAAGAACATAAATGAAAAGACAAGGATTTCAACAAAAAGATGAAATCTATTAAAATGAATCAAACAAAAATTCCTGAAATTTAAAACAACAACAAACTATGATATTTAAATTGAAGAATTACTTTGAGAGGCTTGTCATGCCTGAGGAAGAAATTTGTGAAATTTAAAGTGGGTTGATAAAAACTCTACAAAATAAAACCCAAATATAATTTTTTTAAAAGCTCACCTGAGTATATAGGAGCTTTGCGAAAATATCAAATAGCCAGACATGTGTGCATACTTTGATTCATAGAGTAAAGAAGAGAATGAGAGAGAAGAAATACCAGAAATTTTATAATGGAGGATAAGTTTCCAAATTTATGAACAAGTAACCAGAGATCCACAAAGCTCAAATCATTTCAAGCAGGATTTTTGAAAAATACAAAAACAAAAAGACTTTGGACGACTGTGTGGGAAGGGCATGATTGATTTTGAAATGTGAGGACATGATATTTGAGAGGGACCGGGCAGAATGATATGGTTTGGCTGTGTCCCCACCCAACTCTCATTAGGATTGTAGCTCCCATAATCCCCACGTGTCATGGGAGGAGCCTGGTGGGAGGTAATTGAATCATTGGTCGGGTTTTTCCTGTGCTGTTCTTGTGAGAGAGATTAAGTCTCACAAGACGTGAGGATTCCTTTGCTCCTCTTTTGCCTTCTGCCTTGATTTTGAGGCCTCCCCAGCCATGTGAAACTGTGAGAACATTAAACCTCTCTTTCCTTTGGAAGTTACCCAGTCTTGGATATGTCTTTATTAGCCGCATGATAATGGACTGATACACCGGAAATCCACAAAGTTCAGAAAATTTCAAGCAGGAAATTTTAAGAATAGAAAAAAACAAACAAAAAGCACCTAAACACATCATAGTTAAATTTTGAAAAAACAAAAATGAAGAGCCAATTTTGAGAGCAACCAGAGAAAAAATGAAATGCTGCATTACAGGCATAAAGATAAGAATTAGAGAATATTGCCAATCAAAAACTATGCAAGGTAGAAGACAATGGAGTGACATCTATAAGGTGCTAAAAGGAAAAAGAAATTCACCAATTATAACATTAAACCCAGCAAAAAAGTCTTTCGTAGAAGAAGATAACATGAAGGCTTTGCAGAAATTCAAAAGCTAACAGAATGTATGTCCAAAAAACTGACACTACAAAAAATATTAAAGGTAGATCTATCCATCAAATATGTATATCAAATGAAAATTTGGATTTACAGAAAGAAATGAAAAGCACTAGAAATAGAAAAATAGAAAGGAAATATAAATTACACATATTTTCTCTTTTGTAATCATTTGAGAATACAATTGACTGCTTAAAGTAAAAAAAAAAAATGCAAGGCATTGAAGATTTATAACCATTGTCGAAGTGTTTTTATGACAAAAACAGCACAGAAGATATGAGAGAGAAAATGACAACATAATGTGTAAGGTAATTACACTATAAACTAAGTAGTACACTATTATTCCAGGGTATACTGTGATAACTTAAGGTGTATATTATAAAACAAGAGCAAACAAAAATATATACCATGAATAATCTAAAATGGAGATAAAATAGAAGAATAAAAATATTCATTTAAACAAAAAATGTGAGAAAACAGAGAAAAATAACAAATGAGCTGATGTGGCAGGGCGGAAAAAAAATTTAATCACATCAATAATTACATTAAACATAAATGATCTGAACATTTTAATAAAAAGTCTGAAGTTGTCAGATTGGATAAAAATGCAAGACCCAACTGTATGCTGTATATGTGAAATCCACTTTATTTTTTTTTAATTTTTATTTTTTTGAGACGGAGTCTCTCTCTGTCGCCCGGGCTGGAGTGCAGTGGCCAGATCTCAGCTCACTGCAAGCTCCACCTCCCGGGTTTACGCCATTCTCCTGCCTCAACCTCCCGAGTAGCTGGGACTACAGGCGGCCGCCACCTCGCCCACTAGTTTTTTGTATTTTTTAGTAGATACGGGATTTCACCGTGTTAGCCAGGATGGTCTCGATCTCCTGACCTCGTGATCCGCCCGTCTTGGCTTCCCAAAGTGCTGGGATTACAGGCTTGGGTCACCGTGCCCGGCCTGTGAAATCCACTTTAAATATGTAAATATGAATATGTTAAAAATAAAAGGATCAAAAAATATATATCATGCAAAGATGAATCAAAAGAATGCTGGAGTGACTATACTAGTACCAGAAAGAGTAGGCATCAGAACAAACTTGTTTACTAGTGATAGATAACACTACAGGAAAATAAAGGATTGATTCTTTAAAAAGACACAGCAAATATATATGAATCTCACAAGACATTATAACACATAAACAGAAAATGATATTGCTATAAAGTTCCATGTTTTGATATGTTGTTTTTGTTTTCTTTCATTTTGAGATTTTTTTAAATTCCAATTTTTATGTATTTATTTATTTGGATACAGAGTCTTGCTCTGTCACCCAGAGTGGAGTGCAGTGGCGAGATCTTGGCTCAGTGCAACCTCCGCCTCCTGGGTTCAAGCGATTCTCCAGCCTCATCCTCCTGAGTAGCTGGGGTTACGGGCATGCGCCACCATGCCTGGCTAATTTTTATTTTTGTTTTTATTTTTTGTATTTCTAGTAGAGATGGGTTTTGCCATGTTGGCCAGGCTGGTCTCGAACTCCTGACCCCAGGTGATCCACCTGCCCTAGTCTCCCAAGGTGCTGGGATTACAGGCATGAGCCACAGTACCCAGCCTAAATTCCTTTTTGATTTCCTCTTTGACATAGTGGTTGTTCAAGAGTGTGTTATGTAATTTTTATGCATGCATTAATTGTCCCATTGTCTTACTGTTATTGATTTCTAGATTCATTCCATTGGGGTCAGAAATTATTTGTACAATTGTGATCTTAAATTTGGTAAGACTTGTTTGTGGCCTAACATGTAATCTATCCTGGAGAATGTTCCATGTGCACACACGAAGAATGTATATTCTTCAGCTATTGGTGGAGAAGTTATGTATGGGTCTGTTGAGTTCATTAGGTCTAAAGTTTTGTGCAAGTCTGCTTTTTGTTTTACCGATTTTTGTCTGTATGTTCTATCTATTATTGAAGGTGGGATATTGAAATCTACATCTATTATATTGCTATCAATTTCTCCTTTCAAATCTGTCAATATTTGTTTTATATAGTTAGGTGATCAATTGCACATTTATGGGATATTGGAAAAGCAGTAATGGGAGAAGTTTAACCCAGACAATCTAAATTTACATCTCAAGGAAATCAAAAGTATAAACAGACCAAACCCTACTTTAGCAGAAGGAATAAAATAATAAAGATGAAAGTAGACATAAGTCAAATAGAGAATAGAAAAGGTATAGAATAAATCAACAAAATCGAGTTGCTTTTTTGAAAATAAAAACAAAATCGACAGATATTTGGATAGACTACAAAAAAACTAAAGAAACTAAAGTAAATATGCATTGTACAATGGATGCCTCAGAAATAAAAAGTAGCACAGGGGACTATTACAATTATATATTAAGAAATTGGGTAACCTAAAGGAAATGGATAAATTCCAAGAATTATACAAACTACTATGACTGAATCAAGAAGAATTAAAAGCCTGAAAAGACCAATTACTTTTTAAAAATTAAGTAGTAATCAAACAACCCCCTCCAACAAAGAATGGGATCAGATGACTTTATAACTAAATTTTGCCAAAGTTTCTAAGAAAAAATGATTCCAATATTTATCAAACTCTTATAAAAAATAGAAGTAGTGGGAACACTTCTAAACTCATTTAATGAAGCCAACATCACCCGGATCCCAAAGCTGAACAAAAATGCTACCAAATTAATTTACAGGCTAAAATTTGTGATGAATATTGATGCAAAAGACCTCAGAAAAATACTGACAAACTGGATTCAACAATACCTGAAAAAGATTATACACCATGTATGACCAAGTGGGATTTCTTCCAAGGATGCTTCTAGGTTGGTTTAACACAGGCAATAAAATCAATATGATAACCACCTTAAAAGAATTAACGATAGAAACCACATAATCATCTTAAGAGAAACAGGAAAAGTAATTTACAATATTCAACATTATTTCATGATAAAAATTTTTAAAAATAGGCATTAAAGGAAATTTTCTTAACATAATAAAGGTCATTTATGAAAAGTTCACAGACAATATCAAAATCAAAGGAGAAACACTGAAAGGTTTTCCTCTAAGCTTCAGTATAAGGCAAAAATCCCATATTTATCACCTGTATTCAACATAGTACTTGACATATTAGCAAGAGCAATCAGACAAGAAAAACAAAACAAAACAAAACAAACAAACAAAAAACGGCCTCCAAATTGGAAAGGAATAAGTAAAAATAGCTGTTTGCAGAAGACATGACTCCATATGAAGAAAACACTAAAGATCCCACCAAAAAAAAAAAAAAAACCCTGTTAGAAATAGTAAATGAATTCAGTGAGGTAGCAGGATAAAAATCAATGTACAAAATCCGTGGCATACTTTACAGCAATAACAATCTATCTGAAAAAGAAATCAAGAAAACAATTCCATTTATGATAACATCAAACCAAATAAAATACTTAGGAAAAAAATAACCAAGGAAGTAAAAGGTTTCTACAGTGAAAATTATAAAACATGATTTTAAAAATTGGAGAAAACACAAATAAAGGGAAATATATCCCATGTTAATAAATTGGAAGTATTAATATTGTTAAAGTATCTATGCTACCAAATGTGATAAACAGACTTACTGAAGACCCTATCAAAATTCCAATGCAATTTTCACAGGAATAGAAAAATTATATATATATGTTTTTTGACATAGAGTTTTGCTCTTGCTGCCCAGCCTGGAGTGCACTGGTGTGATCCTGGCTCACTGCAACCTCTGCCTCCTGGGATCAAGTAATTCTCCTGCCTCAGCCTCTAGAGTAGTTAGAATTACAGGTGCCGCCACCATGCCTAGCTAATTTTTTGTATTTTCAGTCGAGACGGGGTTTCATCATGTTGGCCAGGCTGGTCTCGAACTCCTGACCTCAGGTGATCCACCCACCTTGGCCTCCCAAAGTGCTGGGATTACAAGCATAATCAACTGCGCCTGCCAGAAAAAAATTTTAACATTCTTATGGAACTAAAAAAATCCCCAAGTAGCTAAATAATCTGGAGGTAAAAATGTTGGAGGCATCACATTTCCTGGTTTCAAAATATATTTTACAGCTATAGTAATCAAAACAGTATGGTAATGGCATAAGAAAACCACAAAGTAATGGGAAAATCTAAAGAGCCCAGGAAATAAACCCAACCTTATGCAGTCAATTAATTTTGACAAGCCCATCAAGAAAACATAATGTGGAAAGTCTTTTCAATAAATGGTAATGGGAAAACTGTGTATCTACATGCCAATTAATGTAGTCAAAATATAGATGCAATGCACAAATTCCTTTAAAAGAAACAAACTGCCAAAGCTGTCTAAATATTAAGTAACCTGCATAGTTCATATTTATTATAGAAGTGGAATTCATATTTTATTCCTCCCGCAAAGAAAACTCCAGCAGAAGATGGTCAATTATACTAAAGAATTAACAAGACCAATTTTTCATAAATCTTCCATGACACAAAGCAGGACGTAACACTGCACTATTCAATTTATGAGGCCAGCATTATCCTAATACCAAAACAAAGGAAAATAATACAATAAGAAAAAAACTACATAGCAATACTCCCTATTAAAATATATACAAAAATCTTTAACAAAATAGTAGCAAATTAATCCAGCAATACATAGAAAAGGATTGTACATTCCATCCAAGTGAGGTTTACCCACGAAATGAAAAATTAGCTCAACAGTCAAAATCAACCACCATAATGAACCTATAAGCAGATATTTTTTTTAAGGAAAACACATATTATTTCGATTAATTATTTCATTGGACAGAAATCAATATTCAGTCTTCACACACAAAAATAACCTCTCAGAAAAGAAGACTAGACTAGTAAATCTTATTACAGGCACCATTAAAAGCCCCACATCTAAAATTATTCTTGGTGGTGAAAGACTGAATGCTTTTGTCCAAATATTGCAAAGAGACAAGGATATTCGCTCTTCCCACTTACATTCTACAGTGGTCTGGAGGGTGTCGTTTGTGCAATAGAGCAGGCAAAAGATATAAGATGTATACAGATTGGAAAGAAAGAAAGAAAATTCCTTAATTCATAGAATGATTATTTCTGTAGGAAATCACCAATGTATCTACAAGAATAGATACTAGAGCTAAAAGGAGGAGTAAGATCGATCACTGGACATAAGGTCAAGACACAAAAATCAATTGTATTTCCATAAACTGCCATTTGAAAAGTGAAATTAAATATACAACTTACAATAGAATTGAAAACATGAAGTTTTTGGATATAAGTCTAACAAAGTATGTGCAAACCTTTCACTATGAAAACTACAAAACTTTAATGAGAGCAATTAAAGAACTAATTAAATAAAATCATCCTGTATTAATGGATCAAAGGACTCTGTATTCTTAAGATCTCAGTTCTCCCAAAATTGATTAATAAAATGTCCATTATACCAAATAAAATCAAGGCAGATATTCTTATACATTGACAAGCTGATGAAAAAATTTATGCTTAGTTCTCACTTATGAGCAGGAGCTAAACACTGAGTACACAGGGATACAAAGAAGGGAATAACAGACACTGTGGTCTACTTGAGTGTAGAAGTAGGAGGAGGGAGAGGAAAAAAAAAAATTGCCTATCAGGTACTATGCCTGTTACTTGAGTGACAAAGTAATGTGTACACCAAACCCATGCAACATGCGATTTATCTATGTAACAACCTGTAGATGTACCTCTGAACCTAAATTAAGGTTTTAAAAAAGAATTATTCTAAAAAGGCAAGGAAAGAAAATAGAGAAAAGAAGGAAAGAAAATAGAAAAAAGAAGGGAATAAAGAAAGGAAAAAAATGTTACAGAGAATAAATTTTAAAACTCTCACTTGACTTGATTACAAGATTTATTATGGCACTCCAGTGAGCAAGACGCTATGTTGTTGAAGTAAGAATGGATGCATTCATCAATGGAACAGATTGGAGTCTGGAATTCAACTCCTACGTAATGTTACAATTTATTTGAAATGATGCTAAGATAATTCAATGGAGAAAAAATAGTCTCTTCAAAAAATAATTCTGGAAAATTTGGACATCCATACTCCAAAAATAAAGACAATTTTTATTTTTAAACCCTTATCTTTAAAACAAAAGCTGTCCCAAATAAGTTATATGCCTAAATATAAAACCTAAACCATAACTTTCAGAAGAAAACAGAAAATGTATCTGTGATGATGAGTCTGGCAAATATTTCTTGGGACACAAAATTCACAAACTTTAAAATGAAACGTTGATAAATTTGATTGCAATGAAATTAAAATTTTCTCTTTGAAAAACATTTTAAAATTAAAAGAAAAATGGAAAGCCAAGCTAGATCTGGAGAACATATTTATAAAACACCAACTAGTAAAGACCTTGTATTCAACATGTAGAATGAGCTTGTCTAATTAAAGACAAAAAAAAACCCTCAATTTTAAAAATTATAAAATATGGCAAAATCCAGCTCCCATTTTTATAAGAACTGTCAACAAACTAGGAATAGAAGAGAACTTCTTTAACTTGATAATGAACACCTACCAAAAACCTATAGTTAACATCGTGTTTGATGGTTTCCATTACCACTTCTTTTCAGCTTCATACTAAGTCCTAAGTGCACTATGACAAGAAAAGAAATGTTATACAAATTGAGAATGAAGAAATAAAATTTTGCTCACAGATGACATAATTTTTTATGTAGAAAATATGAAAGAATCAATAAAAAAAATAAAAACCCTAGAACTGCTAAGCAATTACAGCAACATTGTAGGATACCTGATTCATACACAAAAGTTGATTCTTTCCTATATACCAGTAATGGACACATGGAAATTGAAATTAAAAATACAGTACCATTTATATTAGCATGACCCCAAGATGAAATACATAGGTATTAATCTAAGAAAATATGTGCAAGATCTATCTGAGAGAAACTACAAAACTCTGATGAAAGAAATCAAGGAACTAAATAAATTGAGAGATGTTTCATGTTCATGGATAGAAAGATTCAATATTAAGATGTCATTTCTTCCCAACTTGATCTATACATTAAATGCAATTCCAGTCCGTAACCAAGCAAGTTATTTCATGGATATTGACAAAAAATTTTTTTCTGTTTATTTATTTTTTGTAATATTGTGCCGCTTGTATTTTTGTACATTTTAAGGTCTGTTTATTTTTAATTTTTATTTTTCTTTAAGTTCCAGGATACACGTGCAGAACTTGCAAGTTTGTTACATAGGTTTATGCATGCCTTAGTGGTTCATTGCACCTATCAACCTGTCATCTCGGTTTTAAGCCCCACATGCAATAACTATTGGTCATGATGCTCTCCCTCTTCTCCTCTAACCAACAGGCCTCAGTGTGTGTTGTTCCTCTCTCTATGTTCATGTGTTCTCATTGTTCAACTCCCACTTATGAGTGAGAACATGCGGTGCTTGGTTTTCTGTTCCTGTGTTAGTTTGCTGAGGGTGATGGTTTCCACCTTCATCCACGTCCCCGGAAAGGACATGATCTCATTTTTTTATGGCTGCATGTATGACATTTTCTTTATCCATTCCATCATTGATGGGCATTTGGGTTGGTTCCAAATCTTTGCTATGGTAAAATAGTACTGCAATAAACATACATGTGCATATATTTTATAGTAGAATAATTCATATTCCTCTGGGTATATACCCGGTAATGAGATTGCCCAGTCAAACGGTATTTCTGGTTCTAGATCCTTCAGGAATCACCACACTGTCTTCCACAATGGTTGAACTAATTTTACATTCCCACCAACAGTGTAAAAGTGTTCTTATTTCTCCACAGCCTCAACAGCATCTGTAGTTTCTTGACTTTTTAATAATTGCCACTCTGACTTGCATGAGATGGTATCTCATTGTTGTTTGGATTTGCATTTCTCTAATGATCAGTGATGTTGAGCTTTTTTTCTCATGTTTGTTGACTGCATAAATGTCTTCTTTTGAGAACTGTCTGTTCATATTCTTTAACCACTTTTTGATGGGATTGTTTGTTTTTTTCTTGTAAATTTGTTTAAGTTCCTTGTAGAGTCTGGATATTAGACCTGTGTCAGATGGGTAGATTGCAAAAACTGCCTCCCTTTCTGTAGGTTGCCTGTTTACTCTCATAGTTTCTTTTGCTGTGCAGAAGCTCTTTAGTTTAATTAGATCCCATTTGTCAATTTTAGCTTCTGTTGCAATTGTTTTCGGCATTTTTGTCATGAAATCATTGCCCATGCCTATGTCCTGAATGATATTACCCAGGTTTTCTTCTAGAGTTTTTATGGTTTGGGGTTTTACATTTAAGTCTTTAAATCTTCCTGAGTTAATTTTTGTATAAGGTGTAAGGAAGGGGTGGGTCAGGTTCAGGTCTGAAGAGGGAATCTGGCTGCAGTCTGCCACAGCTGGTGTGTTGGACTGTTGGGAATACCTCTTGGGACCAAGCCATGTAGCTTCCCTGGGTCCAGCATGGGAAAAGCATGGCCTGGAGCTATAGAGATGGCTGCCACCCTCTCCTCAGCTTTTCCCCACTTAGTGTATTAGGCGACTAGCAGTCCCAGTGTTGGCTGCTGCCCGTCCCCCAAGGAGCTCAGACAGCTTAGACAGCAGTCAGCTCCAGCTATGGTGATGCCACCCCTTCTCCTGGAAGTCAACAGATTTAGGCAGATTCTAGCTGAGTGGCTATTGAGAATCTGTGCAGCTCCATGGTTGGGACCCCAGGCCGTGCTGGCATCTCATGAGTGAGATCTTTCCATCTATGAGTAGCACAGTTCCATGCAAAAAGCACGGTTTCCCAGGCTGTGTAGCATGCGCATTCACTGCCTCCCTTGGCTCAGGGGTAGGGGATCCTCTGCCTCATGTGGCTCTCAGGTGGGCTGCCACACCACACTGTTTTTCTTTCCTTTCCATGGCTCATGCTAGCCACATAGTCAGTCCTGGTGACAGAACCTGGATACCTTGGTTGTTGGTGGAGGATTCGCACGCTCTTTTGGTTCGTTTCAATAGGAACCTCCAATTGCCACTTTTTCTAGTCAGTTACTTTGTCCCCACCCTCTGACAAAATAATTTTAAAGTTTATACAGGAGACAAAAATAACTAGAACAGCCAACTCAATGTTGAAGAAGAGCAGTCGGAAGACTGACATTATTTGGCTTTAAGAATTGCTATAAAGCTATATGACAGTAGCTATAAAGCTTACTATAAAGTATGTACACTATCAAGACAGTTTGGTGTTAGCAAAAGAATAGACAAAGACATCAATATAACTAAAGAGAAAGTTTGGCGATAAATATAGTAAAAAATATAGTCACTTATTTATATATCATATACATATAGTCAATTGATCTGTGACAAGAGGTAAAGGCAATACAATGAAGAAAAAATAGTTTTTAACAAGTGATTCTGTAACAACTTGACATCTACATGCAAAAAAAGAGAACATAGATGCAGGCCTTACAACTTTCACATTAACTTAAAATGGGTAATAGACCTAAATATAAAACCCCAAACTCTAAAATTCCTAGACGATAACATAGTAGAAAATGTACATGACCTTAGGCATGACAATGATTTTTATACAACACTAAAGGCAGGATCCACAAAAAATCTGAAAAACAAGACTTAAGTAAACTTACAAGCATAATTAAAATTAAATATACTACCAAGAGAATGAGAAGACAAGCAATGAGTGAAGGAAAAGTATTTGCAAAAAGCACAGCTGCTAAAGAACTGTTAATATACCAAAAAAATTCCTAAATTAATCAATCGGAAGATATATTATCCTATTGTAAAATTGGCAAAAGAGCTGAACACTTTACAAAAAGATGAAGAAATGCCAAGTAAGCACTTAAAAAGATTTTAAACATCATGAGTAAATTACAACAACAATGAAATATTATCACATACCTATTAGAATGGCAAAAATACTAAACACTGGCTAACACCAAGTGGTGGTGAGGATATAAAGCAACAGCAACTCTCATTTGTTGCTGGTGGGGATTTAAGATGGCCTAGCCATGCAGAAAGAGAATTCTGTAATTTTCTACAAAACTAAACATCCTTTTATCAAACAAACCAGCATCCTCTTATCATATGAACCTTGTATCATATAAACATCACTGTGCAGGTTTGGGTAGACAAAAATTTTGAAACATCATCTTATCATATGAAACATACTTTTATCATATGAATCTTGTACTATATAAACATCACTGGGCAGTTAAAAACATTTTGGGGTATTCTGGGCAGTTAAAAATTTTTGTCTGTCCAAACCTGCAAAGTGATGATTATACCAACTTTATTCATAATTGACAAAACTTGGAAGCAACTAAGATTTCCATTAGTAGATAAATGAATACATACTGGTTGTATGCCTGGACAATGGAATGTTATGCATATGCTAAACAGAAACAAGATATCAAGATATGGAAATTCTTGGAAGAACCTAAATGCATATTATTAAGTGAAAGAAGCCAATCTGAAAAGGCTATATAGAATGTTCAACTATGTAACTTTCTGGAAAATGCAAAACTGTGGAGATAGTAAAAAGATCAGTGGTTACCAAGGATTAGGGGATGGGAGTGATGAATAGGAAGAGTACAGAGAACTTTTAGGATGGTGAAACTCTTCTATATGAGACTATAAATGGTGGGTACATGTCATTATACATTTGTCCAAAACTATGGAATGAACAAAACCAAGAGTGGACTCTGTTGTAAACTATGAACTTTGGTGATAATGATATATAAAGATAGGATCATCAATTGACAAACTTACTACCGTCGTGTGGGATTTTGGCAGTAGGGGAGGCTGTGACTTGCGGAATAGGGGGCTTATGGGAACTTTCTGCACCTTCTCAATTTTGATAGGAACCTAAAATTGCTCTAAAATGCAATCTATTAATTTTTTTTAAAGGGCAAAATACTTAAAGATGCTTTACCATAGAGATGAATCACAAATAAACGCCTGAAAAGATGTTCATTATGATTTCTTCAAGGAAATGCAAAACACTAATTGTATATTTCTCCACACCTATGAGAATGCTTCAAATTAAAAGAAAAAAAAAAAAAAAAGACCATAAAAAGCACTGGCGAGGATGTGGAAGAAGTGGTAATGCCATATACTGTTGGCGGGAAGGCAAAGTGGGTACCACCGCTTTGCAAGAATTTAGCAATTCCTTATAAAGTTAAACATGCAATTACCATTAGGTGTTTTATTCCTATTCGTATATATACCCTAGACAAGTGAAAGTTCTTGTCCAAAATTAGACCTGTATATGAATATACAGCTCCCTTATTTGCAGTTACTTAAAATTAAAAATCACCCAAATATCTAGCACCAATGAAGAGATATACAAATTATTTTACATTCATATAAGGCAATACTACTCAGCAATAAAAAGTAACGAACTCTCAATCCATGCAACAATATGGCTGAATCTCAAAAGTAAAGCATATTCAAAAAGAAAGAAGCTAGACACATAGAATGCTTGCTATACGCTCTGTTAACATTCAGGAGAAGGTAAAATTATAGATATGAACAAAAATTAGATCAGTGGTTTCCAGATGCTAAGAGTGATAGAAGAGATTATCTACAAGGGGCATGAGAAATCTTTGGAGGGCAATGAAACTGTTCTTCCTTAATAGCGCAGTTATAAAACTGAATACATTTTAAAGAACTCATCAATTGTGCAGAGTGAGTTTTTCTACATGTAACTTATATATAATAAACCTAACTTTAAAGGTGAAGTACAGTGCATGAAAATTCATGCCTTATTTTTTTACCGTAATATTCCAAAAACTTGAAAGTAAATAAAATGCCAAGTTAATTCAGTAAGCAACTTGCATATTCTAACTAGATCAATACTGCTTCTGATATAAGTTTGACTGATTTTTCTCTTTCATTAATTTTGATTAATATACCTTCCATATTTAAATAGCTAATTTGATCTAATTTTCCATTTTAATTTACTAGAAAGGGCACTTTTACAAAACCTATTGAAGTCTGAATTTCAATTCACTGTTCATCCCATTTTCCCCAACGCAAAGCCACAGAAAAAGAAATGAAACATTTAACAAAACAACTCAATAAAGTCCTTCACTAATTAAATAGGCTTAAAAACTGTCACAACTTTGCTGAATATTTTAATATGTTCTCAACGTATCAATCTTTTACGTTTCTTTTCCTTTAATTTTGCACCAGTCCGAAGAGTCATCAGAAAAATATAAAATCAAAATTAGCCATCTTCTAATTTTACTGCAGATCAAATCATCAATCCTCCACGCACATTTTGAAATCATAAATTTTACCAAAGATTTCAGGCCTGTGGAAATAAATGGTGGACTAAAATGTCCCTTTCTTCCCTACTCACAATTACAACCACAGAAATTACTGAATTTCTGAAATGACAACTTAGAAATGACTTATAACATGTTAAACTATTACCATATATTTTTTCAGTTATGATTATGATTATTAATTTATTTCCTCATAGTTGCACAGGCTTGAGTCATTTCCACGCTTCCGTCGAATAACTCCCATATAAAAATACAGAATAAATATAAATGTTATAACCTCTCTGAAATATCATGATTTGATGCATTAAACATAATTTTCTCTTCTCAGAATTTGGATCCATAGTTTTTTATCATGACAAACAGCATCATTATGGTTGACATTTTCTTTATTGTAGAATATTTCCATCATAAATTAAGACAGAAGTATTAGTTCTGATTATGTGACTAGGAGGAAACAACTAGCATGATGAATTATTTGTAATGGTTTTAAAGATAAATTCAATAAGGATGATATTGTTTGTTCAGTAACCATAGTAAAAAAGCAATATTTTTCCCTGTGGAAAAAATTAAATTTTCAAAATAACATTCTCAAATCCCCCAGAGAAATGTTTCTATAGTATTATAAAATAATATCTTTTAATGACTTTACCGATTTAATATAATTATATGCATTTTAAGCATATATTTTTTAAATGAGAAATATTCAGATTTAAAAATGATCTCCTAAAAGATATCCTAATTATGACCTGTATATCTACTTTGCTTATAGAAATTTTCATTTCATTAGTAAAATTTGAAACTTTTTCATTTTGATTCAGGTGATTTTGAATTAAGGTATTTACTGAAGAGGGAAAGAATCTTTCTCAAAAGTTTGGAGATGTGGCTAGTTTATAACACTCGTGCTTTCTGCTGGTCTTTTCAGGCCAATGAATAGTAATGACCAAAATCTGCGAGAACTCTAAGTGGTTCTGACGTATTTTTGACCAGTTGCTGTAGATCAAAGAATTGGCATCCACAGTTGAGACTGATTAATAATCAAGGTAAATTGTTTTAATGTGCAGTTAACAGATTCCCTATTTGGAGAGGTACATTTTTCTTCTCTCCCCTCCAATTGAAACAAGACTCCACTGTTTAGGTGTTTCTTAGCATATAAGGGTAAATTCACAACTATTAATAAATGTGCAATGAATAAATACGTTTAGAATGGCAATTGATTCATAAAAGTCATTTTCAAAGGAGAAAAGAAGATCAAGTTACTAATACAATGACACATATTGTTGTTGAGTATAGTATGATTACCAAAAGAAGAATAATGATGAACATCTAAACACAAATAAAAATGATGTTGCCTACCTGGCAAAATGAAATATCCTTATACTCCAGGTATAGTGGTTTGCTTACAAATCTGAAAAAAAAAAAAAAAAAATTCAGGGAAATAAATTTATCTAAATTGTATTGAAGTTTTCCATGAAAGCAATGAGTAACATTTAATAACAATAATGGAAAATCCTTTGTATAATTTCAGATAGAGAATAATTTACTACTATGTTCACACAAGCACACAGCTACGTAGAGTAAAACAAAGAAAGAAGTGTTATTCCTTAGCATGTTGCCACTGCTTGAAATAAATGTAGGTGATATTTTCGTCTTTGGTATTTCTCCTTTTTTGAATTTTCCTTAATTAACCCATGTTAATTTACCATAAATAAATAGTAACAAAATAAAACAAGATCATAGGACAACTTTTTATTTTGTTTTTACCACTTACAGTAAAAGTTAGAATGACAAAGTTATAAGAATAGGAGATCAAAAAATAAGCAAATACTAAATTATCTTCATTTTAAAATGTTACAGCTATTATTCAGTGAATGGTACCGTAGAAACAATCACTAGAGCTTAGAATGGCCGATGAGTAAAAACAGATACAAAAATCAACCAACATAGGCATAGTATATTTTCATGGCTACTTTTAAAGGCACCATGAATGCATATTTTATTTTTCTTTGGAATGGCAGTGGTTATTTATAATTCTAGTGATTTGAATTCACATGCTCTATTTAAAAAGACAGAATATTTTTCACACATGAAAATTTGAGAGTCAAATATGTCATTTGAGTTTTTAAAAATGTGGGTATCTTCATGAGGGCTGACTAGAGGTGCCCAATGTTCAGAGGAGTTTACATGAGTATACCTCAGGGCCTCAGAGCCACCCATCTAGCTCCATTTGACAGTGACCTCATTCTCTTGACTGGTGATTACCAAGTGCTGTGCATATCTCCTCCAAGGCTTGAGGACAGGCACATTTTGTGCCCACTGCTGCTGATAAACCCACCTCCCACAAAGCTGTGCCATTGCCTCCACAAAAGCCTGCAATTTAGGGTACGGGGGCACTCAAAGACATTGCTGACGTTGATTTCACAAGAAATACTATACAAAGACTACATTACTGCTCTTACATAGAAACAAAAGCCAAAACACTCTACCCAGGCAACATCGCAAGTCACATCTTGTATTAGTCCATTTTCATACTGCTATAAAGAACTGCTCAAGTCTGGATAATTTATAAAAAGAAGAGGTTTAATTGACTCACAGTTCAGCATTGCTGGAGAGGCCTCAGCAAACATGCAATCATGTCAGAAGGCAAAGGGGAAGCAAGGCACCTTCTTCACAAGGTGACAGGAAGAAGTGCTGAACGAAGCGGGAAGAGACCACCCTTATAAAGCCACTTTAGATCTTGTGAGAACTCACTATCAGGAGAACAGCATGGAAAAAAACTGCCCCCATTATTTAATGACCTCCACCTGGTCTCTCTCTTGATTATAGGGATTACAATTCAAGATGAGATCTGGATGGAGACACAAAGCATAACCATGTCATATCTCCAAGAAAAAGTCTTTTCGTACGAAAAGCTATTCCATAAAATTGGAAGAGGTGACTGTTCCACCAGATGAGCATGTATCAAGGTAGGGACATGAGATAAATAAAGAAGCAAGAAAACATGAAACCTGCAAAATTTTCCAGCAACAGACCCCAAAGAAAAAGAAATAAAAAGAAAATTTAAAAAGTTTTTGAAACAAATGAAAATAGAGTAACAATATATCAAAACCTATGAGATAGCAGCAAAAGCCATACTAAGAGGAAAGTTTGTAACAATAAACATCTACATCAAAAAAAGAAAATTTTCAAATAAACAACCTAACAAACACCTCAAAAAACCAGAAAAGCAAGAATAAACCAAGTTCCAAATTAGTAGAAAGCAAGAAATAATAAGATGAGAGCAGAAATAAAATAGAGACTAAAAAATACAACAGAACAATGAAACAAAGTTTTTCTCAAAAAAGATAAAATTGACCAAGTGTTAGCTAGACTGACAAAAAACGAGAAGTTTCAAATAAATAAAATAAGAAACAAAAAAATACAAGACAATTGATACACAGAAATACAAAGGATCATGGAAAACCCAGAGGAAATGGATACATTCCTAGACACACGTTACCTACCAAGATTGAACCAAGAAGAAATATAAAACATGAAAAGGCCAATGACAGTAATGAGATTCAATCAGTAATAAAAACTATCATAAGAAAGGAAAATCTAAAACCCGAAGATTTCACTGCTGAATTTTATCAAACTTTTAATGAACTAAAACCAGTTCTCTATTTATTACAAAAAAAAAAAAAATTAAGAGATAATTCTTCCAAACTTCTTCTACAAAGCCAGAATTACCACAATATTGAAACCAGACAAAGACACAACAAAAAAGAAGGGTATAGGCCAATATCCCTAATGAACACAGATACAAAAATCTAAAAAAACCAAACCAAACCAAAACAAAACAAAAACCAAGCAAACTGAATACAGCAGCATATTAAAAATCTCATTCACTAAGAGCAAGTTGGATTCATCACATTATTTTAATACACAAAAAATGGATGCACATACCATGTTTATGAATTGTAAAAATTAATATTGTTAAACTTACCATACTACCCAATGCAATCTTATTAAATTATCAATACCATACATTATAAAAATAGAAAAAAAAATCCTAAAATGTGTGTAGAATTACAAAAGACTCCAAGTAGCCAATGCAATCCTGGGCAAAAAAAGACCAAATCTGGAGACATCAAACTACTTAACTTCAAATAAGCTACAAAGCTATAGTATCCATAAAATCATGGTACTTGGATAAAATCCAACACATAAACCAAGGCATCAGAATAGAGAATCCAGCAATAAATTTGCATATTATCAGCCAACTGATTTTCAACAAAGGTGCCAAAAAAAGTACACTGTGCAATATGGTTTAGATGTGTCCCCACTCAAATCTCATCTTGAATTGTATCTCCCATAATTCCCATGTGTTGTGGGAGGGACCTGGTAGGAGATAATTCAATCATGAGTGTGGTTTCCTTCATACTGTTCTTGTGGTAGTGAATAACACACAAGATCTGATGGTTTTATAAAGGAAATACCCTTTCACTTAGTTCTCTTTCTCTCTTCCCTCTGCTATGCAAAATGTAATTTGCTCTTCCTTGCCATCTGTCATAATTTAGAGGCCTCCCCAGCCATGTGCAACTGTGAGTCGATTAAACCTCTTTCCTTTATAAAGTACCTAGTCTTGGGTGTGTCTTCCTCAACAGTGTGAAAACGGACTTATACAGTAAATTGGTACTGGTAGAGTGGGGGAGCTGCTGCAAAGATACCCAAAAATATGGAAGCGACTTTGGAATTGGTTAACAGACAGAGGTTGGAACAGTTTTGAGGGCTCAGGAGAAGATGCAAAAATGTGGGAATGTTTGAATCTTCCTAGAGACTTGTAGTGCTCAAAAGACAGGAAGATGTGGGAAAGTCAGGAACTTCCTAGAGACTTGTTGAATGGCTTTGACCAAAATGCTGATAGTGATATGGATGATAAAGTCCAGGCTGACATGGTGCAAGATGGAGATGAGGAACTTGTTGAGAACTGGAGCGAAGGTTATTCTTGCTGTGCTTTAGAAAAGAGACTGGTAGCATTTTGCCCCTTCGTTAGAGATCTGTAGAACTTTTAACTTGAGAGAGATGATTAAGGGTGGTATCTGGTGAAAGACATTTTTAAGTAGCAAAGCATTCAAGAGGAAGCAGAGCATAAAAGTTTGGAAAATGTTCAGACTGATGATGCAATAGAAAGAAAAGAAGAAAACCATTTTCAGGGGAGAAATTCAAACCTGTTGCAGAAATTTGCATAAGTAACGAGGAGCCAAATGTTGGTTGCCAAGACCATGGGAAAATGTCTCCAGGGCATGTCAGAGACCTTTGTGGCAGCCCTCCCATCGCAGGCCTGGAGGCCTAGGAGGAAAAATGGTATTGTAGGCCAGACCCAAGGCCTTCCTACTTTGTGCAAACTTGAGACTTGGTGCCCTGCTTCCCAGTCACTCTAACCATGACTAAAAGGGGCCAAGGTACAACTTGGGCCATAGCTTCAGAGGATGCAAGCCCCAAGCCTTGGCAGCTTCCATGTGGTGCTGAGCCTGTGAATTCACAGAAGTCAAGAATTGAGGTTTGGGAACTTCTGCCTAGATTTCAAAGGATGTATGGAAATGCCTAGATGACCACGCAGACATTTTCTGCAGTCAGGGCCCCCTGAAGCAAACTAGAATCTCTGCCAGGATAGTGTAGAAGGGAAATATGGTGTAGAAACCCCACACAGAGTACATACTGGGGTACTGCCTAGTGGAGCTGTGTGAACAGGGGCACTGTCTTCCAGATCCCAGAATGGTAGATCCACTGACCGCTTGGACTGTGCACCTGGAAAAGCTGCAAACGTTCAATGCCAGCCGTGAAAGCAGCCAGGAGTGGGGGCTAAACTCTGCAAAGTCACATGGGTGGAGCTGCGCAAGACCATGGGAACCCACCTCCTGCATCAGTGTGACCTGGATATGAGACATGTAGTCAAAGGAGATCATTTTGGAACTTTAAGATTTGACTGCCCCACTGGATTTTGGACTTTCATGGGGCCTTTAGCCCCTTTATTTTGGCCCATTTCTCTCATTTGGAATGGGTGTATTTATCCGGTGCCTGTACCTCTATTTCATCTAGGAATTAATTAATTTGCTTTTGACTTTACAGGCTCATAGGCAGAAGGGACTTGCCTTGTCTAAAATAAAACTTTAGACTGTAGATTTTTGAGCTAATACTGAAATGAGTTGACTTTGGAGAACTGTTGGGAAGGCATGATTGGTTTTGAAATGTGAGGACATGAGATTTGGAGGGGCCAGGGTGAAATGATATGGTTCGGCTGCGTCCCTACCCAAATCTCATCTTGAATTGTACTCCCATAATTTCCATGTGTTGTGGGAGGGATCTGGCGGGAGATAACTGAATCATGTGGGCAATTTCCCAGATACTGTTCTCATCATAGTGAATAATTCTCACAAGATCTGATGGTTTTTTAAGGGGAAACCCATTTCTCTTGGTTCTCTTACTTTCTTCCCTGCCACCATGTAAGATGTGACTTGCTCCTACTTGCCTTCTGCCATGATTGTGAGGCCTCATCAGCCATGTGGAACTGTGAGTAAACTGAACCTCTTTCCTTTACAAATTATCCACTCTCAAGCATGTCTTTATCAGCACTGTGAAAATGGACTAAGACCCTGGGTAAAGGATAATAAATAAATGTTGCTGTAAAAACTAAACATCCATATGCAGAAGAATGAACATAGACTCTCATATGCCACAATACAAAAAAAAAATCAATTCAAAATGTATTCAAGACTTAAATATAAGACTCAAAACTATAAAACTACTAGAAGAAAACATAGTGGAAATGCTTTAGGCCATATGCCTGGACAAAGATTTTAAAAATAAGACCTCAAAAGCTCAGGAAGCAATAGGAAAAACAGGCAAATGGGATTGAATCAAACTAAAGAGCTTCCACATAGTAAAGGAAACAATCAATTAAATGAAAAGACAACCTGTGAATGGGATAAAATATTTGCAAAATATTCATCTGACAAGGAAATAATATCCAGAATATCCAAAATCTTAAAAAACTCAGCAGCAAAAAACTGAATATAATAATACAGTTCAAAATGGGCAATTGATTTGAATAGACATTTCTCCAAAGAAGCCATACAAATGGCCAACAAATATATGAAAAAAATGGTTAGCATCACTAATCATCAGAGAAAGGCAAATCTCGATAAGATACTATGTCACCTTAGAATGGCTATTATAAAAAAGACAAAAAATAACAAATGCTGGTGGTGATGCAGAATAAAAGGGAAATACTTATACATGGTTAGTGGTAATATAAGTTAGTTCATTATGGAAAACAGTATGGAGGTTCCTCAAAATGTTAAAACTAGAACTACCATATGATCAAGCAATCGTCCTACTGGGTATATATCCAAAGGAAATAATATTTCAAATAGAAACCTGAACTCCTATGTCTCTTACAGATTCTTCACAAGAACCAAGATATGCAATCAATCAAAATGTCCATCAACAGATGAATAGATAAGTAAATGTTACCCATGAACACAATGTCATACTATTCAGCCATAAAAAGGAATGAGTTTCTGTCATTTATGGTAACACAAATGAGCCTGGGGAACATTATATTAAGTGAAATCAGCCAGGCACAGAAAGATGAAAATGACATGTTTTCAGTCATATGCAGAAGCTAAAAATGTTGATCTCATAGAAGTAAAGATTAGAATAGTTGCTACTCTAGAGGCTGACAAGTGAGAGTAGGGGAGGTAGAAATAGGGAGAGGTTGGTTAATGTATACAAAATTAAAGCTAGATAGGAGGAACAAATTGTAGGGTTCTATAGCATTGTGAGGTGATATTATAGTAAATAATAATTTATTGTATAATCTCAAAAAGGTAGAAGAGAGGATTTTGAATGTTTTCTTTTTTTTTTAAATAAACTAGAATCCACATGAGCAAAACATCCAATGCCAATTATTACATCAAACAGTATGAGTCTCTGTCAAAATGATAAAATCTGATTAATTAAGACCCCATTAATTTTAAGTTTGTGGTATGTATTTCCAGGTCTAGGTAAAGATCACTTTTATTTAATAAATACCTCCCTAAACAATTATAGAAATAACTGTATTCACTATTTTCTCCATCATATAAGAGACTATACTTGGCTGGGCACAGTGACTTATGCTTGTAACCCCAGTAATTTGGGAGGCCAAGGTGAGCAGATGACCTGAGGTCAGGAGTTCGAGACCAACCTGGCCAACATGGTTAAACCCCAGCTCTACCAAAAATACAAGAATTAACTGGACATGGTGGCACAGGCCTATAATCCAGCTATTCAGTCAACTGAGGCAGAAGAATTGCTTGAACCTGGGAGGCAGAGGTTGCAGTGAGCCAAGATCGCGTTACTGCACTAGAGCCTGGGCAAAAGAGTGAGACTCCGTCTCAAGAAAAAAAAAAAAAAAAAAAAAAAGGCTATCTTTTTTATATATTTTTTAATTTAATTTTATTTTATTTTATTTTACTATATTTTTAAGTTCTAGGGTACATGTGCACAATGTGCAGGTTTGTTACATATATATACATGTTCCATGTTGGTGTGCTGCACCCGTTAACTCATCCTTTCCAATAGGTATATCTCCTAATGCTATCCCTCCCCCTTTCCCCCACCCCACAACAGGCCCAAGTGTGTGATGTTCCCCTTCCTGTGCCAAGTGTTTTCATTGTTCACTTCCCACCTATGAGTGAGAACATGCGGTGTTTGGTTTTCTGTCCTTGCGATAGTTTGCTGAGAATGATGTTTTCTAGCTTCATCCATGTCCCTATAAAGGACATGAACTCATTTTTTTTTTATGGCTGCATGGTATTCCATGGTGTATATGTGCCACATTTTCTTAATCCAGTCTATCATTGATGGACATTTGGGTTGGTTATAAGTCTTTGCTATTATGAATATTGCTGCAAAAAACATATGTGTGCCTGTGTCTTTATAGGAGAATGATTTATAATCCTTTGGGTATATACTCAGTAATGGGATGGCTGGGTCAAACGGTATTTCAAGTTCCAGATCCCTCAGGAATCACCACACTGTCTTCCACAATGGTTGAACTAGTTTACAGTCCCACCAACCGTGTAAAAGTGTTCCCATTTCTCCACATCCTCTCCAGCACCTGTCGTTTCCTGACTTTTTAATGATCGCCATTCTAACTGGTGTGAGATAGTATCTCATTGTGGTTTTGATTTGCATTTCTCTGATGACCAATGATGATGAGCATTTTTTCATGTGTCTGTTGGCTGCATAAATGTCTTCTTTTGAGAAGTATCTGTTCATATCCTTTGCCCACTTGATGATGGGGCTGTTTGTTATTTCTTGTAAATTTGTTTAAGTTCTTTGTAGATTCTGGATATTAGCCCTTTGTCAGATGAGTAGATTGCAAAAATGTTCTCCCATTCTGTAGGTTGCCTGTTCACTCTGATGGTAGTTTCTTTTGCTATGCAGAAGCTCTTTAGTTTAATTAGATCCCATTTGTCAATTTTGGCTTTTGTTGCCATTGCTTTTGGTGTTTTAGACATGATATCCTTGCCCATGCCTATGTCCTGAATGGTATTGCCTAGGTTTTCTTCTAGGGTTTTTATGGTTTTAGGTCTAACATTTAAGTCTTGAATCCATCTTGAATTAATTTTCGTATAAGGTGTAAGGAAGGGATCCAGTTTCAGCTTTCTACCTATGGCTAGCCAGTTTTCCCAGTTCCATTTGTTAAATAGGGAATCCTTTCCCCATTTCTTGTTTTTGTCAGGTTTGTCAAAGATCAGATAGTTGTAGATGTGTAGTATTATTTCTGAGGCCTCTGTTCTGTTCCATTGGTCTATATCTCTGTTTTGGTACTAGTACCATACTGTTTTGATTACTGTAGCCGAGTTGAGAGAAGGATGCTTCAGATGTTCAAACTTATCCAAGCTAAAGGAGGAAGTTAGAACCCATCACAAAGAAGTTAAAAACCTTGAAAAACGATAAGACAAATGGCTAACTAGAATAACCAATGCAGAGAAGTCCTTAAAGGACCTGATGGAGCTGAGAACCATGGCACGAGAACTACGTGATGAATGGACAAGTTTTAGTAGCCTATTCGATCAACTGGAAGAAAGGGTATCGGAGATGGAAGATCAAATGAATGAAATGAAGCAAGAAGAGAAGTTTCGAGAAAAAATAATAAAGAGAAATGAACAAAGCCTCCAAGAAATATAGTACTATGTGAAAAGACCAAATCTACGTCTGATTGGTGTACCTGAAAGTGATGGTGAGAATGGACCCAAGTTGGAAAACACTGTTCAGGATATTATCCAGGAGAACTTCCCCAACCTAGCAAGGCAGGCCAACATTCAAATTCAGGAAATACAGAGAATGCTACAAAGATAATCCTCGAGAAGAGCAACTCCAAGACACATAATTGTCAGATTCACCAAGGTTGAAATGAAGGAAAAAATGTTAAGGGCAGCCAGAGAGAAAGGTCGGGTTACCCACAAAGGGAAGCCCATTAGACTAACAGCGGATCTCTCGGGGGAAACTCTCCAAGCCAGAAGAGCGTGGGGGCCAATATTCAACATTCTTAAAGAAAAGAATTTTCAATCCAGAATTTCATATCCAGACAAACTAAGCTTCAAAAGTGAAGGAGAAATAAAATCCTTTACAGACAAACAAATGCTGAGAGATTTTGTAACCACCAGGCCTACCCTACAAGAGTTCCTGAAGGAAGCACTAAACATGGAAAGGAACAACCGGTACCAGCCACTGCAAAAACATGCCAAATTGTAGAGACCATCAATGCTAGGAAGAAACTGCATCAACTAATGAGCAAAATAACCAGCTAATATCATAATGTCAGGATCAAATTCACACATAACAATATTAACCTTAAATGTAAATGGGCTAAATGATCCAATTAAAAGACACAGACTAGCAAATTGGATAGAGTCAAGACCCATCAGTGTGCTGTATTCAGGAAAGCCATCTCACGTTCAGAGACACACATAGGCTCAAAATAAAGGGATGGAGGAAGATCTACCAAGCAAATGGAAAATAAAGAAAGGCAAGGGTGGCAATTCTAGTCTCTGATAAAACAGACTTTAAACCAACAAAGATAAAAAGAGACAAAGAAGGCCATTACATCATGGTAAAGGGATCAATTCAACAAGAAGAGCTAACTATCCTAAATATATATCCACCCAAAACAGGAGCACCCAGATTCATAAAACAAGTCCTTAGAGACCTACAAAGAGACTTTGACTCCCAGACAATAATAATAGGAGACTTTGACACCCCACTGTCAACATTAGACAGATCCATGAGACAGAAAGTTAACAAGGATATCCAGGACTTGAACTCAGTTCTGCACCAAGCAGACCTAATAGACACCTACAGAACTCTCCATCCCAAATCAACAGAATATACATTCTTCTCAGCACCACACCTCACTTATTCCAAAACTGACCACATATTTGGTAGTAAAACACTCAGCAAATGTAAAAGAACAGAAATTTTAACCAACTGTCTCTCAGACCGTAGTACAATCAAACTAGAACTTAGGATTAAGAAACTCACTCAAACCTGCTCAACTACATGGAAACTGAACAACCGCCTCCTGAATGACTACTGGGTAAATAACAAAATGACAGCAGAGATAAAGATGTTCTTTGAAACCAACAAGAACAAAGACACAACATAACAGAATCTCTGGGACACATTTAAAGCAGTGTGGAGACGGAAATTTATAGCACTAAATGCCCACAAGAGAAAGTGGGAAAGATCTAAAATGGACTCACAATTAAAAGAACTAGAGAAGCAAGAGCCAACACATTCAAAAGCTAGCAGAAAGCAAGAAATAACTAAGATCAGAGCAGAACTGAAGGAGACAGAGACACAAAAAACCTCCAAAAAGTCAATGAATCCAGGATCTGGTTTTTTGAAAAGATCAACAAAATAGACCGCTAGTAAGACTAATAAAGAGAAAAGAGAGAAGAATCAAATAGACGCAATAAAAACTGATAAAGGGGATATCACCACCAATCCCACAGAAATACAAACTACCATCAGAGAATACTATAAACATCTTTATGCAAATAAACTAGAAAATCT
Organism: Theropithecus gelada; assembly: GCF_003255815.1. Lineage (NCBI taxonomy): Eukaryota > Metazoa > Chordata > Mammalia > Primates > Cercopithecidae > Theropithecus > Theropithecus gelada. Next base: position 49,604,554 of record NC_037672.1, read on the forward strand.
AGAAGAAATGGATAAATTCCTGGACACATACACATCCCAAGACTAATCCAGGAATAAGTTGAATCTCTGAATAGACCAATAACAGGCTCTGAAATTGAGGTAATAAGTAATAGCCTACCAATTAAAAAAGGTCCAGGACCAGACGGATTCACAGCCAAATTGTACCAGGTGAGAAAAGTCATTATTTCCTTTGTTATGCTTTCTGGTCTTTTTTCTCTTTTTTATACTTCTGCAACTCCTCTTATGCAAAGTTTTGGTCCCTTGATGGTGTCCCAAAATTCTGTAGGCTTTTTCATTCTTTTTCGGTCTTTAATCTTTTTACTTCTTTGACTGCATAATTTTAATTGTGTATTTTCCAATTCACTGATTCCTTCTTCTCTTAAGCCTGATATTAAAGCTTTCTATTAATATTTTTCAGTTTAGTCGTTTCATCACTAGGATGGCTGTTTGGCTTAAAAAAAATTGTTTCACATATTTGCCAAACTTCTTACTTTTTCATGTAGTGTTTTCTAAATTTTGCTGAATTTTCTATCACTGTATAATTATAGTTCACTAAAATTTTTTGAATATTATTCCAATTTTTTTTCAGTCATATTATAGATATCCATTTCTTCAGGGTTAATTATTGGAGCTTTATTTATTTCTTTTGGCGGTGTCGTGATTCTCTGATTTTTATAATCCATCTATCCTTGCATTGCCATCTGCACATTTGGGGAGCTAGCCCTCTATTTCTGGCCTTTACGAATGTCTTTTGGCAGTGATACTTCTTCATTGTTTAGTCTAGCCAGTGATTTAGAAGAGCAGCTAGTGATGACCCAAGGCAGGCAGATCTTGTTTGGAGTCCTCTAGTTTGCTGGGCCATTGTCCTTAATGTGATATTGGGTGGGGCTGCTGGCTGGGCGTTCCAGTCTGCTTAAACTACTGGCTGGGCTCTGCTCTGAGGCAGAGATGCTAGATAGATGCTGCAATGGCTTCTGGTCAGGGCAGTCACAGGATCTATTCCCTGGCTGTTTAACTTTGTTCTTCACAATCTGCAGTTTGATAGAGTTGCAGGCTAGGGTAAGTCAAAATTTACATCTTGAAACAGACAGAACCGGAGGCTATGCTGCTTAGAAATGGATGACTGAGGATTGCCTCCATGTCAGTGTGCTGCTATGGGGTTAGGTTTTGGCTGATTTGAGTGGCTGTCAGACTCCCAAGATAAGTAAGTCTACCCCTATGCTTTTCCAAAATGTGCAAAGATGGGAGTCTCCCTGCCTGGGCAGGGTCAATTTGGTTGAGAGGAACTGCTTGACTTCCCAGATCAACTTGATTTAGTCCCTACACTTCCCGGAAATACATGAAGATAAAAGTCTCTGTGATAGTAGGGTCATTGGGAGTGCTTCTCAACTGAGTGGAGCTGCTTTTTGCTTCCCAGGTCATACTGGTCTAGTCCATTAGCTTCTCCAAAATGGGTGAAGGCAGTTATCTCCCAGAGTGGTTAGGATGGGCTCTGAGGCTGAGCAGGTAGGCTAGCAATCTAGCGATTCAAGCTAGGTTGAACTGCCCACCATGCTTCTGAAGGTAATCACCTCAGCTTTGTGGGTGAGCTATGAGGTTGGCTGGTATCGGTGATCAAGCCACACAGCTGACAGGAAAATAGAGGCACCAACAAGATCCACATATTGGTCAATATGACATCTGTTTCCTTTCTTTGTTGCTATCTGATCCTGAGAAGTCTAGCTGTGCTGTTTTCCCTGGCGTTCCACTCTTGGTGGGACCATAGTGAGCTTCCTGGGAAGTGTCTCTTAATACTAGAAAAGCTGCAGGAATACTTTTGGTGTTCTCTTCCACATGTAGAAATGGTGGACCCAGGGAAATTCTCTCCATCTGGCATTATACCAAATTAGGGGAAGGGGTTGGGTAGTATGGTCAGAGTGAGACCGTTATTCTTATCCTTCTAATTCAAACTTAATTTGGTTCTATGGACTGCACAGGGGTCTCAGATTTGTTTCCAAGTGTTGAGGTTTTCAAAAGTATATTCTATTCTGAGGATAATTGCTGGTGGAACTTTCTTTCAGGGAGAGGTAGGTAGTAGAATTTGAGACTTCCTATTCTGCATTTCGATGTCTATTTTTGAGCTTTATATAAATGAAAACAGTTTTCTTTTGTGACTGACTTCATTTGGTTTCCATTTTTTGTAAGTTTCATCTATGTTGTTGCATGTAGCATTTGCTCATTCGTTTTCAATGCTGTAAATACTGTCCTACTATGCAAACAAACCATAATTAGCTTAATTCATTGTTATTATTATTGTTCTACTGGATAATATGGCCAAGAAAGTGTACATTAAACATGCTAATAGTGGGCATACTTTATCTTATGTAATTTTTCAATAATTTACCAATTCACCATAAAGATGTCATTTGTTTTGAGATTATATAGATATTATCAGATTGATACATCTATTCTCACTTTTCTATAATTCTAGAAAATAGATATTATCTGTGATCAAATGCTTTAGTACATCTAGTGAAGTGATGATATGATTTTTCTGTTTTCCTGTCACAGTGATGAATTTGGTTACCATGTAATTAAGAAATTCAGAATAGAAATGAGAATATAGTTATTCTTTAGGAGGAGTATAGGTATGCAAAATATGCTACAGTAAAGTTTAAACTTTTATAATGATTTTAGAAAAATTATTGCTTACATGGATTTGAAAGTCAGAAAAACAGGAAAATTATTCTGATTAGTAATCTCTATTTATAAATGGAGGAATAGTTCCAAATAAGCTGGTAAAATGGTTCCATGAAATTCAGTATGTGTGACTTTGAGAGAAAGACATAAAATCATGGCTCCCATCCATAAACAAAAAAGAATTGATCTATAAGGTACATAAAAATATTAATTTTTCCTGATCTGAGACCAAGTACACCACAAAAGGAAAGTATATGCTACCTGTAAAATATCTGGTTTCATGTCATAACTTAAAGACAGTTTTACTATGCTCACCTAAATTCAGAATTCAATATGATATTACATTTCTGCTTTGGGATTATAAAAGTAGGAAGGAATCTTTGATGAGAAAAGAAGTGAAAGCAGGCTAGAGTGAGATTTCTTTGCAGAAAGTGAATGATCTCTTTGACAGGCAGATGAAATTTAAGTGTCTTCTTTTGTTTCAGGATTGTTCTTTACATTTTTTTTTTTCTCTTGGAAATGTCATTGCACTATTCCAGTAACCTTTGTTCCCCCCTCCACTGAATACCCTAGATTTTGTTTTGTTTTTGAGACGGAGTCTCACTCTGTCACCAGGCTGGAGTGCAGTGGCACGGTCTTGGCTCACTGCAACCTTCGCTTCCTAGGTTCAAGCGATCCTCTTTCCTCAGCCTCCAGAGTAGCTGGGACTACAAGTGTGCACGCCACCATGCCCAGCTAATTTTTTGTATTTGTAGTGGAGACGGGGTTTGATCATGTTGGCCAGGATGGGTCTTAATCTCTTGAACTCGTGTTCTACCCACCTCAGCCTCCCAAAGTGCTGGGATTACAGGCATGAGCCACCGCTGGCCTGAATACTCTAGTTTTTTAAAGAACCAAGTGGTGAGTAATTTCTTTATTCTATTCATGTTACTATGTGCTAAGCCGTGTGCCGAGCATTGAGGATATAGCCATAAAGACCCCTGCCTTCAAGGAGCTTTTATTCTAATGCATATGTATCCTAATACTCAGAATTCAAGTTTAACTGCAGAAAAATACTTTTAAAGATTGTAATGCTTTGAAGTCTGGAGTGAAACAAAACACCCTGTGAAACCTTAAAGATTTTTGAAAAAAATATTTTATTAACTAATTGTTTTATCCTTTTCTTTTGAAAATGAGTGAGTGAAATCTAATATTATGGCCAAAGACTAAATGTTAAGTAATTTTTAAAGTACGTTTTTAAATGTTGCTAGCAATGCATGTGATGAGAGCTTACCAGGATGGAAGGAACAGGTCTAAATAACAATCTAATGCTTTCTAGCTTTGTAAAGTCAAATCTAAAAAACTGGTGGTGAAAATCATAACGCTCCTAAAACAATATGCATATGATTGACAGACATCAAAGAAAACTCTCCCAAATCGATGCTTTGGCTTTCTGTGCTATTCATTAATGAGGAAATAAAACCCCATTATGCAAGAGATATATTGTTACTTTATGATATATATTGTTCTTTTCTTTTGCAGGATAGACATATGGCCATGTCTATATTTGGTTTAATATTTTAATAAAGCATTTTGGAAAATAAATCTACCACTTCTTCATTTCCATGCTGTGTATTTCTTCTGGCAGTCTCCCATCATAAGACTAGTCAATAGCTTACCTGTGAAAATGAAAACAAAATTAAAATATAGAAATAACTCTGGTAGGGCCTGGCATGGTGGCTCACACCTGTAATCCCAGCACTTTGGGAGGTCAAGGCGGGTGGATCACGAGGTCACGCATTCAAGACCAGCCTGGCCAACATAGTGAAACTCCGTCTCTAGTAAAAATACAAAAATTAGCTGAATGTGGTGAAACCCCGTCTCTAGTAAAAATACAAAAATCAGCTGGATGTGGTGGCATGTGCCTGTAATCTCAGCTACTTGGGAGACTGAGGCAGGAGAATTGCTTGACCTGGGAGGTGGAAGTTGCAGTGAGCCGAGATTGCGCCACTGTACTCCACCCTAGACAACAGAGCAAGATTCCGTTTAACAAAAAAAAAAAAAAAAAAAAAAAAAAAAAAAAAAAGGGAAAAAAAAAACANCTTGACCTGGGAGGTGGAAGTTGCAGTGAGCCGAGATTGCGCCACTGTACTCCACCCTAGACAACAGAGCAAGATTCCGTTTAACAAAAAAAAAAAAAAAAAAAAAAAAAAAAAGAAAGAAAGGGAAAGAAATTACTCTGCTAAACTCAAGATACATAATACATTTGGCAATTCATTTTGCAGAAGTAAAGACCGACCCATCTACAAAAACATATTGTCAAATGCTTTTATTCATTTAACTACATTATGTAAGTTCTTTTTTTAGTAACTTTCATATTTCCATCAAGAAGTCTTAGTTTTAAATTCCTCAAGCTTTTCCTTTTTCTTAAAAAAAGGCTTGGAAAAGAAATATGTTTTTGTGATGTGACCTGAAGGTCTGTTTTAATACAGAGTGCTCAAATACCTGATTTATGAGATCTATTAGATTCAGACCATTCTTTCATTTTTGTCTACTACTTTTCTTTATACCATCTAATAGGGAATCAAAACTATCTTCCTAAGCCTCAATAGAATATTGTCTTAAGCTGCACTTTTCTCTAACTCAGAATGTCTAGAAATATTTCAGTTTAAAAGAACCACTCAATCATGGGAGAAATGCTGTTGTAATGTAACTATTTTAATGTTTTACTGCCTTGAATCTTACTTTACCTAGATTTCCCTGCAGTGAGTGAACCTCATCTGTGTAAGATTTCTTAGATGGCTTGAATTTATACTCTAGCATTGAGGACTCTACCTACTTTAACAAGGGACTCGACTAGCCCTGCAGAAGTAGTGTTTAGAGATTTGTACCTTCTTTGAATATTCATTTCACATAGTTGCTGATTCTTAAGAATGTGGCATGCATACAATTTCTTGAAAGCTGTGCATGCAAAAGAATCTATTTCAGAACTGCATCATTACCATAGAAATGTAAATGCATCATTGTCTTTAGAAAGGAAAAATAAAGAATGTAAGTTAGCATTTTCCTTATTCCCACCATAGTAAATTTCTGTAAAAAGTAAAATTATTAGAATCATTATTAAAGCATACAAGCATTATTTTCCTACCATACATGTTTATTAAAAATGATGAAACACAATTCCAAAACTTGTTACGTGGAAAATATTAAATATTTAAACTTTTATATTGTGGAGACTTTAATCTTTGATTTATCTGAAATAAAATAGAAATTTTAAGGCATTTCCTTATCTAGTTAATTTTTCCTACAAGATCATATTAATAATTTGTCTTCCAGTAATGGTGTTCTTCTGGGCATAATAGACGTAAGTAGGTTCTTCCTTCATTTCTGGCCAGTTGAGTTTCAGAATATGTATTTTTATATAATTTACTGTGAAAATTAACTTACTATGAAAATGACGGGATTTTTAATCAATGATATTTTTCAAATATTTGTGAAAGATAAATGATAAGGGAAAACGTTAGCAAGGTTTCATGATGCTTGAAACTTAAACCATTATTGATGGTATTTGGTGAAATGTGGAGTTTTGAACTTACAGTATTGATTCTGAAATTTTCGTGGTCACTCAAATTTTGATTTTGATTTCTTTTAGAAAGAAAACAAAACAAAACTCGCTGTTTGTTTAATCAGAGATAGGCACCATTATAAACGCCATTAGTGACTTTATGAAAAAGCATTGGTGAGAAGATCTTTTCTTTGATGCATGCCTCCTCACTAAAGCTTTCCATGTAATAAACCACATTTCGATATCCTATTCCTCAATCTTTATACTTTACATTAAAAGAGAAAAAAAAAGAGAAATATCTTGCTCTTCTCTTCTTCACCTAAAATTTTGTGACACCTACCTTCTAGTTAGCATGCGAATAACTGAATAACTAATCTGCTAAAATAATTTATTTCACTAAATGATGCATTTTGCAATCACTATCTTGTTTCATAAGCATATTTCAAGATAATTATTATAGAAACTTTTTTAAACTAAAGAACCAAATGTACATGCTCTTTGAATCTATTTAACCTGTTTTGACCAGAATAGAATAAATTAAAATGATTTATGGTGTGTGAGCTAGGTTTCTTCACAACCACCAAAATAGTTATTACATTAAGAATGAAAAATAACACACACCATCAGTTTCCAACTATAATAAAATCATGAGGTTAAAATGTTTTCCTCTCTATAGTAGATGATTTTGTTACTAACATTCTGAGACCATCAGAGTAATGAACAATTGCAGTTTTCCAGCAATATAGCTGGAAACTATACACAATTTATAAACAATTTCTAGGACTGGAACCAAAATAGTAAATGCTATCTAAAAAGCTTCCTGACAGTTAAGAACAAAGCCTAGTTTTCTTATCATCTTAGTTTTTAGTCCCCTCAAAAGTACCATGATATAAAAACTTGGATACCAGTACTTTATTTAGTAGATGACTCAAAAAAATAAAAGCTAGAGAATAGGAAAAGTGATAGTAGAAGAAAGAAAAAGCCAGCATAGAATGTGTTAATGAGTGGATTGTTGGGACTGTCTTCTGCTGAGTACCCTCTGACAAACTCTGTTGAATATGATTCTGCATAGTCCTACTGAGACATGGACATTTTTTTCTCCACAGTTGCAAGTGAAGACACAGGTAAGCCAAGGAAATATGGAGTGCTTTATCAATGGTGTTGGCTACTATCTACCTCTTGCATTGCTCAGATGTGCTTATATCCAATACAGATTCCACTCTGTCACTGGCATTTCAAAATAGTGGCTGTACTCAGTATCTAAAATAAGAGCTTAAATTAAGAATGTTAGTGAAATCTATCTGCTGCTACAGATTAGAGGCCATAATCTATATCCAACTATATTCAACATCTTCTTTCTCTATTTCCTATTTCAGAGACCAGTCATCTTAGTGGGCATTGTTACTGTCTAGGTCCATTGCCTCGTGGGCACAGATCTTCATTCCTGAGGTTTCTACGCCTCTCAGTACTTTGGTGTTGTCAGTCCATGATTGCTACAAATGCTCAGTTACTCTCATCACAGACAAAGAAGCACTAGGGGATATCCCGGTGAATCTCTCACATTCCAGGCTCATGCCTCCATGCCCTGATCTTGGAACAGCAACTCTAGCACCTCATTGTGGCAGTTATAAGAATATGCCTTGCAGATCCATGCAGGTGCATTTAGTTGTCTGAGCTCTGAAATTAAATCCATGCTTCCCATGGACTATTCCCAGCCAATAATTTACCAAGTAAAGAATACTAAGGTAAATCTATTCATAGGAGGTAGAGGACTCCTCAGACAAGCAACTTTGATTCAAGGACTCCCTGACAGCCTTGCCAGTCTCTATTATAATTGTGTTGAACCTGAGCTGCTTCCACCCAATCTTTCTTCTTCTCTTTCCTTTACCTGGGATTAGATCTTCATCAAAGTCTCATAGCATTGCTAGCTTCCTTCTTACTCTTTCCCAATTTCCCTCACAAATATTGCCATTTTAAGTATATGGCAAATGGCGAATCCTACCTTGATGTCTTTTTCTTGGAGGACCTGACACAACATAGGTGATACCATGACAACAAATTTTATAGAAGATTCCATAGCAAAGATAGAGGAGGGTGACTGTTTAAAACAGCAGTGTGGAAGACTTGCTGCACTTATGAGCATCTCCAGAAGGCCATCTGAACTTCAGAACTCCCTCCGCTACGGTTTCTTGAGGTCCTTTTTGCAACCTAATCATCACAATTCAACTTCTTCCTTTTTTCAGTTCTGCACTGTCATAGCCTTTACGGTGTGGTTCCTGATAGCACTCTCCAATCAACCCCCTGTAAGGCAATCTCCATTTTGGGAAACCCAACCTATGACTTTAATGCAAACATTCTTTTCTATCTTTGTTATAGAATCTTTTATTAAATTTACATTGCTCATTAATGCTTTTAAGATGATGTTTTGCAAAATTTGAAAAAGAGTTGAACTTCAGAGTTGTTTAAATCACACAGACAAAGCCCTGAAGGAGCCCTGAAAAGAAAGAGATCCTGTGAGAATGAGTGTTTGTGAATTTGCACAAATTGATGAAGCTTAGGGTTTCCCCAGTCATAGGTTTTGGAAGGGATTGAGGAAAGAATATTATGGTCAAAGGAGTCCTCAAAAGACATCAGACTATTTATTTTATAATAATAAATCTATGATGTTAAATTTTTAGGGAATCTATAGAAAGATTGTTAGTGTTTGAAGCCGGAACACCACGGGGAAGTTAAGGCTAAAGTTTAAGCTTGGATATTGTCTACTTGGAGATTGGAGTTGAGGCCATAAAAAGGAAAATAAGCTTTGAAAGAAAATACTTCGTTCCAAATTTCTGACAACCTTCTCTACATTTGCAATCCTAAACTTACTCTGACATTCTTCACTTTTCCTTACTGCCTTGTTATCATTTTTTGTAGTTTTTACTATGTAACCTATTGTATATTTTAGTTATTAATGTCGTATATTGTTTGTCTACCTCATCATAATGTAGTTTCTATAAGGGCAAGGTTTTCTCTTTATATCACTATTAAATTCCCAGAACCTGGAATAATATCTGGCTCATATTCGGTTCTTAGTAATCATATGAGAATAAATGAATATGAATGAATAAATGAATTTCAAAAGAGTTTAGATAAGAGACTTATATAACAGAAACCAGCCTTTTGACTGAAGTAAAATGAAATTTATTTTTCTAAGAAAAAGGATTACTGTACCCTGATCTGGAATTTAAGTAAGAAAGATGAATTTTACTCTTGCTTATATGTGAAATATACTAAGACAGTGCTTTTAAAACTTCATTCCACTTACAAAGCAATCTTGCTAAAATGTCTATTCTATTCCAGTTGTTCGAGTGGTACCTGAGATTCAGCACTTCTTAAAAGCTACAATGTGATGAAGATGCTGCTAGTTGGAGGCCATACTTTGAGTTGCAAGATGCTAAAAAATCAACAGATGGGGTATATAAGCAGATAATGTAGCATATTGAAACCAACTCTCGGTTTGAATCAGAAGCCTGAGTCTGTGATATTATAATGACACTAACTAGCTTAATATTTTGTGGGTTATTGTGCATGAAATTATATGTCCATTTAAATATTATACTTTGAATTTAAATTATGGGTTTCAACTTTGCCAGGCAAATATAATCAACAATATATTCAATAGTATGCCACAGCTAAAGACACACATGAAAACAATGATCTCAGACTTTTGATCCAGATGCCAAGTTAAAAAAAGAAGAGTTTGAGCAGTGTAGTTTATTTCTGTTCAATGTCCTGTATGGGTGGAAACTAATTTCAGGGTTAATTTTTGGTTAAACAACTGGCTTGGAAATTTATAATTATTTGGGATTGAGGACCAAACCAGTTGCGGCACAATAAATGAATTAGAAGGAGATAGCTATGAAAATCAAGATGAATGAAAAGAAGCGAGTGTTCACGGTAAAGTTAAAAAAGAAGCATCAAATTTTAATTCACTGCTGCAAAGTAGAGCTCTTAAATCTGTTACTGATGTAAGAAGGCAATCTGGATTATACTGTGAGAAGGCAAGCATAACAAACAACAATCCTTGACAGTATTCGGATTAACAACCTTGCAGTTGGGGCTGTTGGTAGAACCAGTTAAATGAAGAAAAACTAGGTGAGACATGGATATATATTAAGTATAAGATACAAAGTTAGAAAAAAAAACTCTCTTTTTTTCTCTCTTTATTTGAATATGTGACTGTTCTAATTTGAAGCAGATTACATGGTCATAATTGAATTTAAGACTAGATGCATAAATTTTCTCTTTTGAATTCCATTAGAGTCTACTCTGGCATTCCCTCCTATGTATGCAAGGGTTTGTAGGTAAAGATTGAGGGTGCTTAACAAACTAAGTAAAAAGAAACATATTTTACTGTATATGTAAATTAATATTTTTAGAGGACATTCTTAATAGTTTCTTCTTAATACTTGTGAGTAATTATCAAAGGATTTTTTTTCCAATTTTACCTTCCCAATTTATTAGAATTTCACCTGTTTCAATGATTTTTACACCCAAAGTATAGCCTATAAGACAAAATAAATATTTTAATTTATTCATGATCACTATTTCTTATCTGCAAATTATTCCTTACTATTCTTCCTTAACTTTTTATATTTTATATGTTAATGAGAAAGCAAAATACAAATATTTTTTGCACTACTATGCAGATGTTTTGCTACTTTTGCTCTATGTGTATGAATTTTGAAATCTCATCAAAATTTGAATTCGTTTTTCTTATTTTATAATCCTGATTAAAACACAGAATAAATAAATACTCCAAACATTTGATGTCATTTTCTTGACTTATTTGGCCTGATTGCCTTTAGGAAAGTGATGTCAAATAATAATTGAACTTCAAAAGTCTTAAAGCAAACATATACAAATAACATGATTATGAGATTGCATTTTTTAGGTTGACAATGCAGATTTCGGTGGTTAATGATCCGAAGTTTTTCATAGACAAGTTGGCACCACTGAAAGAAATAACAGGTTATTTAAAAGCTTTGATTGTCTGTGAGAGAAATTCGAAAATTGAGCACCACTTGATAAAACAGCTGAACAAATTTTACGTTTTCCAATTCATTTTCTCACGAATAATGCTAGAAATTAAGGGCATACATGAGTTAAAAAGAAGCCAAGTTGTTTTTACATTTGAAAAAATTAGAAATTAAGAAGTAAGTTATTTCTTTAATGCACAACTCTGTATTGGGAGCAAATTTTCATATAAGAAAGTTAACGGAAATTTGTAATGAAATTATCTTACCACCTTTTAGTGAAAATATCCTTACATTATTTTGCTCAGCAAAATCCTATGACATGGACAGAAGAATGGCAAGTAGTTTGCTTCCCCCCCGCCCTCTGGTAACTTTTATTTTTTTTACTCTAACTACATTACAGTGGAGGAGGTTAACATCTTAAAAATTAATTTATAGTTGAAAAATCATTATTTAGTTTAAAAATGCTGAGGTATTATTTGAAATTTTGACAATGACAAGATCCTAAATAGGATTCAACTCTTGCACAAAAGAATTATAAATATTTGTTTTCTATCTTAACATGGTAAAAAACAAACAAACAAACAAACAAAAAAAACAAACTTCCTGATTGAAGTAAGAGGCTTCCTGTGTCACACCTGATTGCCTGTATATCTTAACACATCTCTAAGTTTAGTGATTCTAAATATTTGAAGCATATGACAAGATAAAAGTCATTATCAGTGATTCTCATTAGTTTACTCTGTAATGTCAAGGTATAATTGTCAAAAATGTAAAACATGACTGTCATACAAATATAAAATGATCACATTTCAAAGATTTTGTTCAACACATAAAGGAGGAAACCGGTGAGATGAAAAATCTGATCCAAATGAGAATTAGAAAAACAAAGATTATATAGTACAGACTTTACATAAGTTCAACAAGATAGTTAATGTCCCACGGGGCAATAAAACCATAACCTTTGGGATCATATTTAGCAGGAGAAAAAAATCAGATAAGTTCTACATATTAGTATGTAACTTTGAAGGGTCCGAGGTCTTAACTTTTCAGTAAATTTCAAAGTCACATGAAAGTACATTCCTTTGGAAAATTAAGTATTCTTTGGGTGATCCTGTTAAACAGCTTTTCAGTATGATAATGAAATGATATGCTGAAATCTCTTATAATAACATTTCTAAGTTTTAGATAATTTCTTAATACTAATTTCTAAACCAAACTTTAAAATGTGATTAAATTAAAAGTCTTACATGTATAGATTTGTGTGTGCATTTATTTATGTGGGAATATAAAAATTACCTGATTTTTGGTACTTGAATTTGAGAGAAACAGTGTTTGTGGATAAATTAATTCATAGAAAATTAAAGTCTTGCTTGAAAGAAAATGACATGATTACACATCTTGTGGCAAAAAAAAAAAAAAATTCCAACATTAACTAAAAATTTAAAAGCAAAAATATAAAAGTTGATTGATATATTTATTTAAATATCATTGGACTTAAATCATGTGGATGGGGCAGACCCTAATGTTCTTTCCCATCAGTCACTCCCCCTTTTTCCCTGTCAAGTCTGTAATTTGGTTGAAGAATTCAAAGATACTGTGTTCAGGGCTTTTCAGTTTCTTCTCAGGCCTAGAAAAGTAATGAAGAATTGGTCAGAGTCTTAAATGGTATTCTCATTTCTTTTTGCTAATGATTGCTGTAGGAGTGGCCAGGAAGATGTATGATATGAATCGTTTGAAAAGTTCCTCCCCCAAATGAAAGAAATGCTAAAGCAAAAATAACATTTTTGTCTTCCACATTACTTTGTGATCTGTGATACTTGAATAGCAATCCTTTGGCCATAAGGCAGAAGAGCATCAGGATAAAAGCCAGCTTGCCCAGGATGGCAGAACAAAGTTGTCAGAATATGAGTTTTCATGAAATAATTGTGCTAACCTTCCAACTTTGTTTTACAAAAATATTATTTCTTGTTTATGTCAATTTAGTGTTCTGTTATTTGCAAATATTAGTATTCAAATTGATGTCAATGTTTTTAAACAGTATATGAGTATAAATAATAATATGAGAGACTGACATTTATAAAACAAATATTTAGTAAAATAAATGTAGCATACAATTCTTAACTCCACTTAATTATTTTCCCCAAAATAAATGCAGTTATTTGGCCACATCTGCTAAATATAAGTAATGTAGATGGAAGTCACTATTTGGAGTTATCATCATGTAATCTGGATAAGTCTTATCAATAAATCTCATTTATTATTTGATTAAATATTGGCACATTATTCTTTTTGCATGAACCAGATCATTGTGCAATGTTTTACTTACTTTTGTCGCATTTTTCTCCATGTAAGCAGTGGAGAAACTTGATACCTTGGCCTGAGCTTTAGTTCTTTATTTCTCTTTGTTAAGTGGAGACTTGACCTTAACCTCTGTTTCTAAATACAGCATTGTTTTTTCTTTCCATGGCTGCTGACCATGATTTTACTTACTGGAAAAAAATAGAACCCTAGGAAAAAAGGGAAAGACAAAATCGAGACTGAGCAAGCTGTAGAGCATTGATTCTAAGTGCCAGGGATGGCTTATAATCGGTACAGTTGCTGTGGTTTCTGGATGCTTATTTAATGTTCTCTTATCAAAAGAATAATTATCTCAAGTGTAGTTTCTGAAATGTGACAGCACTCCAGCACTTTATTCTAAAGCAAGGATAGCCTTCTCTCCCCACGGAATGATTTATTATTGTCATCATCATCATCATCATCATCATCATCGCCATCATCACCACCATTACCATCTCAATTATTTAAAATATTTTCCACTTTACTAAAATATATGAAGTATTGAATATCTAATTTCTCTTTAAGTATCCATTTTGTTATTTTGATTTCTAAAGCAATTTCTCCTGACCTTATAGTTACATTTTCTTCTACAAAGAGGCAAAGTTTAATTTTTTCTCTTATGTGAAATATACTCCAATCTATATTTAGTAGAAGGTAGCTGTGGAAACATTAGCTATGAATGTTTTGATTCTTATAAATTATAAAATAAAATTATAATAATGTAGGCTTATTTTTTAAGTTCCACTGGGGAGAGATTTGGTGGTTTAATATTTTAGAGGTGTGTAATTTCAAATAGAGGAAACTACTTGAAGAGAGGGGAAGTTGTAATACATTTATCTGCATGTATCTTCTTGTTAGCTGTGATGAAATATTATAACAAGACCGATATGATTATTTAAATGTATGATCATAAATCACTCATAACAGAGCAGCATCCAGCAGGCTAAACATGAAGTGAGGGATTATTTTTATTTGCTACTGACTCATTTTATCAAGAAGGTAAGTTGGTAGCTATTCCAATGGGTAGTAGGATTAACTTGTTTACTTATAGAAGGGTCCAGTATTCTCTTAGGAGGAAGCCTGCAGAAATACTGGTCTATTATAAAAATTTCATGAGAGCAACCTAAACATATTTCATGACCACAGACTTTTTTTTGCCAATTTGACATCCAATAATTAAATCATTTGTGTCCCTTTAAGGTCTCCACAGTAAAACTGAGCTTATAGATATTCTTAACTAACAATTTCAATTGTCCTAATTGATATAGAATTTGCGTGAATAATATAATTATGCAAAAATAACATTTTTGTTTATAAAAATATGTCACCCTTCACTCAATAATTCCTTAAGCATACATTGTCATTGGCCCGAAAATTGCAGGGTTGGACTGTATTTCTTTTAATATTGTGGTAGAGAAGTTTGAAAGGAATACAGAACACTGAATGAATGAATAGAAGCAAAGTTTCTAAATGAGGACAGGCACTAACATCTGTACCTATTTATACCTATTAGGTTTAGAGGTATTTGTTATATAAAGAGGCTGAGGTATAGAATAATGGGACTAGACCATCAACTCTGAAAATTTCTACTCCACCAGACAGATTTACAACATAAACCCACCAGGAAGTGTGAGGTCCTGGAAAGAAGGCTTCTTACTTCCTTCAACATCAGAGTATTTTCCTGTTGCTATAGTTGTACTGTATGCCAAAATGGTAGGCCAAACAAATATTGTTCCTTAAGGGTGATTTACATTTGGAAAAATTAATGACTTTATTGTTTAAAAATTGATCATGATATGAGATACTGATCTACAGAAAACATTTCACTGTACCTGATAGGGTTTATGCCATCAGTCAACTTGATGAGTTCAAGAAACATTTGTAAAATCATTATTACCAAATTAAAATACAAGTAAAAGAGAAGCCATTGGACCAATCCTTAATGTCTCACGAAATTTTTTTTTGTTTAATTCCTGTATATTATTTTTAATATGAAATTTCTATTTTTCCTCTTTATCCAGAGTAGGATTTAATGGCATCGAGATTACAGCAAGAGTGTCATCAACGTCTGAGAGAAAAGGCACAGGACAATTCAAGTAATCTACTTTATAAATTCTCACTATGCCAGCAGCACACTTGGAGAGGAGTGTTTTAATGGAAGAAGTTGCCCAATCACTGATTAAAATGTAAGAAACTGCTCCATTGCAGACATCTCCTGCTATGTGTTCAAGTGCATTTACGCGTGCAAGTATGTGTAACCTTTAAGACAATGATTGAATTCGAACCATACTTTAGTACTGACACAGGTAAGACAGGCTTGTATTAATAAACTTTGCAATACTTTATTTTAACTTAAATTACCTCAGCAATGATACTGGGGTAGTCAGAACAAAAATTCACCTAATTTTGAACTGATTTTTTTAAAACTTTGGAGCTCTGTGTTAGACAGCTGCCATAATCTCTGAGTTTGAATTAACTTATTTATGGTGTGGTAGTAAAACTACCCTCCTCACAGTGCTCTTGATAGAGTTTTTAGATGTAAATAATTTCTGTGGTGGAAAGACTTGTTTTGCCAGTTGAGTCATATGTAATGTTTGACAAACATAAGAAGATATTTGAGATAAAAAGTGATGTTATATAAAGGCCCAGAAAGAGAAAATACAAGTTTGATTGAAGTAGAGGGCTTATAAAAGGAAAATAAGTGTTAAAAGTGAGCTTTGGGGCAGATTGTGAAGTACTTCATACAGATTGGGATCCACAGGAGTCTAACTGGCTACTAGACTCCTTGAGACGTGAAATGATTGATTTAACTGGAAGCAATATGCATGTTAGGAAGGAGAAAAAAACTTCTAAGGGAGGTAGCAGTTCAATTAGGAGGCTATTATTTGTGGTAAATGCAGCACTGGATTGCAAGTGTTAGCTCTTATTGTATTTTTGACAATGACTGGTCTCTCAAGACTTTAGTTTCTTTGTCTATTAAGTCAAAGCATTTGCATTAGATGGATTCTATAATTTGGCATGATTCTAAATGTGACTCCTCCATGATATGGACTTGAATTTGAGTGG
Organism: Theropithecus gelada; assembly: GCF_003255815.1. Classification (NCBI taxonomy): domain Eukaryota; kingdom Metazoa; phylum Chordata; class Mammalia; order Primates; family Cercopithecidae; genus Theropithecus; species Theropithecus gelada. Next base: position 49,621,201 of record NC_037672.1, read on the forward strand.
TGACAATCCAAAGAGAATGGGAGATAAAAATGAAAAGCAAATATATTTGTTATAGCAAGCAAACAACAGCAAAAAACACATGGAAACAAAAACTGCAAAACTTGGTTACTTACTGGGTATATGTTTTTGTCATTTCACAAGATATTTTAAAGCAAGTACTTAGCTCATAAATTATTGTTAATTATTAAATATATTTCTGATACTTTCAGGTTTTCCTTTTTCCTTTGCTTTCTTTTTCTTCTTTTTAATATCATGTTTCCTCTCAAAATTTCTTTCTGAACTATAAACCAAGTTTGAAAAAAATTCTTAAAGTTTGCCTTTGGGCTGTGACTAGTAATACAGGAGAATTTTTCAGAAGTTTATGAGAAGGGAAAAGGGGGTAAAAAGAACAAGAAAACCAGACCTTACATCCTCACCAAGTACTCCTGGGATTTCATGCAATATAAAATAATGTTATAAGGGAAAAGCATGGAAGTATTTATAAAAATTACGAAATAGTATTTTTGAGGAAGGATGATACAAATTTTACAATAGTTCTTTTATTTCCTGTGAATTCTTTCTTATTCAGAATTTTGATAAACTAAAGATGATTGTATATTTTGGCTTCATCGCTGTAAATGTAAACTCAGCCAAGTAAAATATATATCCTTTCACATAAGTGTAGCATCCCTTAAATTTAGAGTATTTATAGTAAAGAAATATCAGAAGTAAATAGAATTTCTTTTCTAGAATAAAGAATACAGAGATGGAGTGAAGAGAGTACAAAATGGATGAGTGAATGAAGGATGGAGATTATAACAATGATATCTTTCACCTATCCTCAGGGAGAAAAAAGCAAAGAGAGGTGCTTAATTGGTAGTATGGTAGCTTTTTCTCTTGCCATCACCAGCACAAGTGAAGAAAAGCCACAGTGATGTGTAACTGATCTCTTAAGACTCTATTCTCAGAAGCAAAGATTAGTTTACAATGTAATGTTTACTAGTTTCTCTGTTTCTAACTTAAAACAAAGTAGAACTTAAAAAGACAATTCTGGATAATTAAAAATTTTCTCTGGTGTAGAACTTGATATTTTTGTCTAATTTTGAGAAAATATTGTTTGCCTTTTTCTCTTTCTTTCTGTCTTTCACTGATTCATTCTAGCAATATCAGCCTGAGGTATATGTTTTTCTGTCTTACAATTCAGGCATTTTGTAAAATGGTGGAGCTCAGTGTTATTCCATTTTTTTCCTTAATGGATATTTACTCAGTTTTTGCTAAGTGCCATGCACTACATAGATGCTAGAAACACAAAGGAAAAAGAAAGAAGGCATCTCTTTTCTCAGCAGGATTAACATTCTAAAGGTGAGACTAAATCCAAGGAAGAATTTTGTTGATGAAACACAAAATGGAAATTAAATTAAATAGAATCAAAATTAACTACTAAATTATTATTATTTTAAAGATATTTTAAAGAAAAAACAATACATAGCACATATATAAAATATTTTAAAGCATAGATATATTGCATATTGCTTTATACATATTTTAAAGCAAGTATGTATACCATTTCAGACCAGAGGGTCTCCTGATTAATGAGAGAAACAGAATTTAACTGCTATATATATATTCCAGAGAAGTGTCTATATATGTAGTAAACAAAAACAGAATGAATAAAATAATGTAATTTAGAAAAATGTAACAGAAGAAAAATGCACACATAAGAACTCTAACTTCCCTCCTTTTTTCTTTTTTTTTTTAATTATTTTTTATTATTATACTTTAAATTCTAGGGTACATGTGCATAACATGCAGGTTTGTTACATATGTATACTTGTGCCATGTTGCTGTGCTGCACCCATCAACTCGTCAGCACCCATTTCACTTTGTACTACCCTGCCTTTTTTCCTCCCTCCTTTACTTCTAACTATGTATTTTATTTTAAAAACTATTTGAGATAACTGCATTGAGTTAAATTAACTAATAAGAAGGTTTTAATTTTCATATCTTAATTATTAATATATTGGATGGTCATTCTTAAATTCAACAGTGTAGTCATGCATAATCCTCTCTCCTAGTGGAAAGCAAACTATTATTATAGTTAATATAATCTCTTATCTTTATGAGAGTCCTTACAACAGATACAGTGTCAATTTGATACGTTTATATCTTGTAACATTCCCTAATTTAGGCCAATGGTGTTTTGCCATAGCATCCCACTTACTTTTTGAATTTGAACATTTACAACAAATGAAATTCTGGACCTTTCTGCTGAAAATAAGAACAAAGAGGGCTAAAATATACCCTTCCACCCAAAGTATTTTAACATCTTGCAGTGTTCTGGTGATTCTATCACTTTACACTGATTTTCTTCCAGAAAAAATTTCAATTCAAAAGTAACATGTGTAGAGAGGTAAGAAGTCAAAGAGATAGTAGCTGCTAAGAGGCAGAGAAGCTTTTCAGAGTCTCAGTATATCAAAATATAGCAGGACTATATTTTGGAGATAAGAGTAGAATAATGAAGCCCAGCATACAGAATTTATTGTTTCTTTAATGGTTATCATTAAAAAGTCAGGAAATCACAGGTGCTGGAGAGGATGTGGAGAAATAGGAACACTTTTACACTGTTGGTGGGACTATAAACTAGTTAAACAATTGTGGAAGATAGTGTGGCGATTCCTCAAGGATCTAGAACTAGAAATACCATTTGACCCAGTGATCCCATTACTGGATATATACCCAAAGGATTATAAATCATTCTCCTATAAAGACACATGCACATGTATATTTATTGCGACACTATTCACAATAGTAAAGACTTAGAACCAACCCAAATGTCCATCAATGATAGACTGGATTAAGAAAATGTGGCACATATACACAACAGAATACTATGCAGCCATAAAAAAGGATGAGTTCATGTCCTTTGTAGGGACATGGATGAAGCTGGAAACCATCATTCAAGCAAACTATCGCAAGGACAGAAAACCAAACACCACATGTTCTCACTCATAGGTGGAACTGAACAATGAGATCACTTGGACACAGAGTGGGGAACATCACACACCAGGGCCTGTCGTGGGGTGTGGGGGCTGGGGGAGGGATAGCATTAAGAGATATACCTAATCTAAATGACGAGTTAACGGGTGCAGCATACCAACATGGCACATGTATACATATATAACAAACCTGCACATTTTGCATATGTACCCTAGAACTTAAAGTATTAAAAAAAAAAAAAAAAAAGACTTTTTTCCTTTTATAGGCAGATCAGTATGGGAGGTAGAGAAGGCAAACAGAAAGCTGTTGATAAAATTCTAAATACCTAACAAGAATTATTGGTGATGCTATGGATCTGGGAGGGAAAAATTAGCATTTAGAGCCTGATAGTGGATGGTCTTATTAAACAGTCCATAAATGTTTTTTTAACCTCTGAAATTCCAAATTCTAAAAGTACCAGATAATCAGAAATTAGATGGTCTCCCAAAAATCTAAAGCTGATTTTCAAATTACTTTAGTTCCTGACAAGATTAAGGTTATTTTCTCCTACTCTCAGTGACTACCAGGACCTGCAAAACAATTGTTTCTTGAGAAGATCACATCAAAACATTCCACACCTTTCCTCATGCAGTTTCTGTCATCCAATTAAAAGTAATAAGGCAAAACTTTCATTTTATACCATGATGCCATACTGGGCCTAAGTTCAGCTTTTGATGTACTTTGGATAGTTGTCCCCGCCCAAATCTCATGTTGAATTGTAATCCCCAATACTGGAAGTGTATCCTGGTGGGAGGTGTTTGGATCATGAGGGTGGATCTCTCATGGATTAGCACTGTCTTTGTGATAGAGAGTTCTTGGAAGATCTGGTCATTTAAAAGTGTGTGACACTTCCCCCCACTCCCTCTTTTGTTCCTGTTTTCGCCATGTAAAGTACCCGCTCCCATTTCACCTTTTGCCACGAGTAAAAGTTCCCTGAGGCCTCCCCAGAAGCTGAGCAAGTGCCACCACCATGCTTCCTGTATAGCTTACAGAACTGTGAGCCAATCAAACATATCTTATTTGTAAATTATGCAGTCTATATATTTTTGATAGCAATACAGGAACAGCCTAATATACCCTTCTGCTGATAAACAATTAGAAAGCAGGATTAAATATATGGCAGAGCAGTTTTCAGAGATTGGACAAAGACATGCATTTTGATCCAACAGGATGTATATGTCTTAGAGAAGAAAAATAAATTTATGTGCACAGAATTTTTAAAAATGTGAATTATCACAGACTACTCATCAGAGAAAAAAATAATGTGCATGTGAAGGATACAGTGGAAAGTCAGTTAAACTAAGATGAAAGGGAAAGAAAAACACAAAAAACTTGTTCACTTATAATTCTATATCCAGGTTTTCTGAAACCGTTTTTCCAGATGAAATCTGATAGAATTTGTTGTCAGCAGACCAATACAACAGGAAATGTTAAGAGAAGTTCCTCCCTGAAGATGAAGAAAAATGAAGCCAGATGGAAATTTGAATTTACACAAGGAATGAGAGTGTCTAGAATGGTAAATATGCGCATGAATATAAAACACTTTGAAATTTTAATTTTTAATACCTTTAAAATATAATTAAGTAAAATAAATTATTTTGGAGTCTATAACACTGATGTAAGCAAAATGTATAACAACAAAGCACAAAAATCAGCTCGGAGGAAATGAAACGAAATGTTGCAAGGTCCTTAGATGATACATGAAGCAGAGTAATACTATTTGAAGGTAGACTGGAAAAACCAGAAGTATGACCACTAGCAGTGGATAGCATTAACATTTCATCAGAGAATTTAAGTGCATAAAAATATTACATTTTTATATAATATTGTGTATAATAAATATTAAAGATGAGTGACCAGGGGCATTGAATACCCACCCTGTCCAAAAGGAATAATCAAAATTATGAACAGATAATTGTACCTGGAACAGAACATCTAGGAGAGAGCACTGGAGTCCAACAGAAAAGCCACAGGAAACACCTGGGGCATAGAAGAAGAAGAAAATGAGTGGTCACCTCAGTTGAGATCGGGATCAACTGGGAGCCCAGGGGTGCTCAGTGTAGTAAGGAAAAGTTAAGGGAGAGAACTTCAGCAGTCCACATCTCCAGCATGGACTGCTGCGATCCTAACCATGGAAGAAGTCCTGTACTCACATAAACACTACTGTAGGCAACGATTTGGAGACCCCATGAGGGCATTGAACCAGACAGGGAACTCACACTGGGTCACTCACCCCATTGAGACCTAAGTGGCTACAGCAAGGTACCGATGTGAGAACACAACCATGACAAGACTGCTTCCTGCCCTGGGAACTATAGCTCCCATATCTCCACAACTTCAGAGCCCCCACTGACATCCCCTAGTGCCTACCCAAAGAGCTACAGTGTCATCATGCTGTCTGGACTGAAAGGTGTTGTGGAATCCCCAGTTTGTAGCCCACAGGGAGTACTACTCTCCAGAAAAAAAAAGATAGTTCGGAGCACCAAAAAGGCAGCATCACTTAGGACAAAGGAAACAAAAGCACATGCTTTCTGGGGCGAGAGCTTTCTCTTTGGGGATGTGAGAAGTGACCCTGCTCCAAGCAGTGGCACAAACTGTGCTCAGCCTTGCAAACAAAGAGTGAGATCCCTTCCCACTGGCAGAGTGGCTTCTACGCTCGGACCCACAGATAGAAAATGGAATCCCCTCTCCTGCTCCTTGCACTTCTGTAGGTACTGGTGCTGTTGCTACCACAGGATGCTGGGGCAGGAGAGCTGAATGGCTGCCTTTTTGGGGCTGTTAGTTGTAAGTGTACCCCCACATGTGGTGTGGCCTTCATTCATGGACTCTCCCATGAAAGGTGGGCGTCCTCACTCTGTGCAGTGCTGCTGCTTCTGAGGGTGACAAGCCTGAGACCTGCATGTCTGAGACTGTGGGTGTCAACCCCTTACCACATCACCACCAACACCACTTTACACCACTCAGGACCAAGAGAGTCATCCTGCTGCTGCTATCTATCACCTACATAGCGTATTTCTATCACCCATGTACCATGCAAACTGCTCGGCACCCAAGAATCTGCTCACCTACCTAGATGAATGTGGCCACTCAGGGCATCTGAGCAAGCTACCTGGAGGCTCAAGAATCAGTCCATCTGATTTCATTAACATCGATGACAATGTATGCTGCACAAAAACAGGCATGTTTACCCACTGCTGCCACCGTGGGGGCTTGAAAACTGACCCACCTGGCATCCTTGTTCACAGCAAAATTTTACCATAGCCTCCGCTAATACTGTACCCTGACCAACCTGAGGAAATAACAGATACCACTCATGCTGTCACAGCTGAAAAATCATTCAGGAATTTCACTGTCTCATGCACCCAGAATAAAAGCTAAAATGTCTTACCCAACCAACACTATTGATGTATTTTCAGGAAAAAGTCCTCCCCTACAAAAGAAAATTTGAAAAAAAATTAAAAAGCAAGGAAATGTGATACTTAAAAAGGAACTTAATAGTTCCAGCAATGGATCACAATATAAAATTCATGAAATTCCAAAAAAAGAATTCAAAATTATGATACAAAATAAGCTCAGTGAAATTCAAAAGAATTCTGAAAAACAATATAAGTAAATCAGGAAAACAATCCAAGATATGAATGATAAATTTACCAAAAAGATAGATATCATAACAAAGAACCAAGCAGAAATTCTAGAATAAAGAACTCTGTGAATGAAATACAAAATACATTTGAAAGCTTTAAAGATAGGTTAGATGAAGTAGAAGAATATCAGAACTTAAAGATATGTCTCTTGAAATAACCCAGTCTGGGCCAGATGCAGTGGCTCACGCCTGTAATCCCAGCACTTTGGGAGGCCGACGCGGGCGGATCACAAGGTCAGGAGATGGAGACCATCCTGGCTAACATGGTGAAACCCCGCCTCTACTAAAACTACAAAAAATTAGCCAGGTGTGGTGGTGGGCACCTGTAGTCCCAGCTACTCGGGAGGCTGAGGCAGAAAAATGGTGTGAACCCAGGAGGTGGAGCTTGCAGTGAGCCAAATCGCTCCACTGCACTGCATGCAGCCTGAGTGACAGAGTGAGAAAAAGTCCAGTCTGACAACAATAAAGGAAAAAAGAATTTTAAAAGTATAAAAAGTATAAGTCAGACAACAATCAAAACAATAATAATTTAAAAAGTATAAACAGGGGGCCAAAGGGCTTACTATAAACAGCTGCTGTTACAGGTTCCCACCAAGAAGAACCAAAATAGCTTGTGAATCCTGCACTGGCAACTGAAATATCCATGTTCTGTCATCAGGACTGACTAGTAGGTTGACATGATCCATAGAGAGTGAAGAAAAGAAGGGTGATACGATGGCCCACCTGAGAGCCACGCTGGGTAAGGGGAGCCACAAGCCCCAGCCAAGGGAGACAGTGAGTGATTGTGCTATCCAGCCTGGGAAACCATGCTTTTTCAATGGATCTGTGTAACCTGTGGATAGGGAGATCCCACTCATGAACCCATCCCACCAGGGTGTTGGGTCCCAACCACAGAGTCACACAGATTCTCAACAGTCACTTGGCTGGAGACTGCCTAAGACTACCAAGCTCCCAGGGGAAGGGGAGGCCACCATCACTGCTGCTGCCTGCTCCCTTAGAAAACTGAGCTCCCCAGGGAAGGGACAGCAGCCATCACTGCAGCTGCCTGCTGCCTAAGATGACTGAACTCCTGGCAGTGGGGGTAGGACAGCAGCCATCCCTGCAGCTCCAGTCCACTGTTTTTCTCCTGTGACACCAGGGAGACTGAACGGTTTGGACTTAAGAGGTATTCCCCACAGGATAGCACACTGGCTGTGGCAGATCATAGACTTACTGCCTCTTTAAGCCAAACTGTGCCCCATGCCTCCTGGGCAGACCATCCCTCCAGGCACTTCAGCAACTCTAGCCAGAGGCTTAGTGACAGAACTCTGATCTTCATGGACCTGAGCCCTAGGGAGTGGGGTGGATGTGATCTCTAAGGGCCAACAGACTTAGTCTTTCCCCTTACTAGTTCTGAGGAATCCAGGCAGCCCAGACCAGTGGGTGTACCCCAGTGCAGAACACGCCCTCCACCAAGGGACAGCCAGAGTGCTTTGTTAAGTGGGTACTAGATCCTGTGCCCCTGACTGGGTGAGATCCCCCAACAGGATTCACAAGACATCTTATGCAGGAGTGTTCCTGCTGACATCAGGTTGGTGCCTCTCAAAGACAGAGATCTCAGAGGAAGAAGCACGCATCCACCTTTGCTGTTCTCCAGCCTCCTCATTGACATCTCCAGGTGTGGGAGGGATGTAGGCGAATAGGGCCTGAGGTGAACCATCAGCAAATCACAGCAGCCCTACAGAAGAGTGGCCTGACTGTTAAAAGAAAAACAAACAAAGAGAAAGCAACAACAACAGCATTAACAAAAATGTCCCCATAAAAACCTCATCCAAAGGTCAACAGCCTCAAAGACAGAGACAATGGGGAAAATGTCTCCAGTGCATCTCAGAGTTCTTCATGGCAGCCCCTCTCATCACACGCCTGGAGGACTAGGAGGACAAAGTGGTTTTGTGGGCTGGGCCCAGGGTCCACATGCTATGTGCAGCCTAGGGACTTGGTGCCCTGCATCCCAGCTACGCCAGCCATGGCTGAAAGGGGCCAATCTAGGACTCAGGCTGTGGCTTCAGAGGGTGCAAGCCTCAAGCGTTGGCAGGGGCCACTTGATATTGAGCTTGCCGGTAATCAGAAGTCAAGAATTGGGATTTGGGAATCTCCTTCTAGATTTCAGAAAATGTATGGAAATGCCTGGATGTCCCAGGCAGAATTTGCTGCAGGTGTGGGGATCTAGTGGAGAACTACTGCTAGTGCAGTGCAGAAGGGAAATGTGGGGCTGGAGCCCTTACACAGAGTCCATACTGGGGCACCACCTGGTGGAGCTGTGAGAAGAGGGTGACCATCTTCCAGACCCAAGAATGGTAGAGCTGCTGACACCCTGCACTGTGCATCTGGAAAAGATGCGGACACTCAATACCAATCTGTGAAGGCAGCCATGAGGGAGGCTGTGCCCTGCAAAGCCACAGGGACAAAGCTATCCCAGACCATGGGAACCCACCTCTTGCATTGGCATCATCTGGATTTGAGACATGGAATCAAGTAGACCATTTTGGAACTTTAAGATTTGACTGCCTTGCTGGATTTTTGACTTGCATGGGGCTGTAACTCTTTAGTTTTGGGAAACTTCTCCCGTTTGGAATGTCTGTATTTACCAATTGCCTGTACCCCCATTGTATCTAGGAAGTAACTAACCTGCTTTTGATTTTACAGGCTTATAGGGGAAAGGGACTTGCCTTATCTAGGATGAGACTTTGGACTGTGGACTTTTGAGTTAATGCTTAAATGAGTTAAAACTTTGGGGGACTGTTGGGAAGACGATTTTTTTTTTGAAATGTGAGCACGTGAGATTTGGAAGGGGACAGGGGAGGAATTATATGGTTTGGGTGTTTCCCCAACCAAATCTCATCTTCACTTCCCACATGTTGTGGGAGGACCCGGTGGGAGGTAATTGAATTAAAGGGACAAGTCTTTCCCACGCTATACTCATGATAGTGACTAAGTCTCATGATCTGATGGCTTTAAAAATGGGAGTCTCCCTGCACAAACTCTCTCATTGCTTGCTGTCATCTACGTAAAATATGACTTGTCCCTCCTTGCCTTCTGCCATGATTGTGGGCCCTCCTCAGCCATGTGGAACTGTAAGTCCAATAAACCTCTTTCTTTTGTAAATTGCCCAGTCTCAGGTATTTCTTTATTAGCAGTGTGAAAACAGACTAATACAAAACACCTGTATGCAAATAAACTAAAAATTTAGAAGAAATGGATAAATTCCTGTATACATACATCCTTTCAACACTAAACCACAAAAAAGTCAAGTTTTTGAATAGACCAATAACAAGTTCTCAAATTGGAGCAGTAATAAATAGTCTAGCAACACACAAAAAAAACCAGGACCAGAGAGATTTACAGCTGAATTCTACCAGAAGTACAAAGAGGAATTGGTACCATTCCTTCTGAAACTATTCCAAACAATTGGAAAGGAGGAACTTCTTCCTAACTCACTTTATGAGGCCAGCATCATCCTGATACCAAAACTTGGTGGAGATTCAGAAAAAAAAAAAAAAAAAAAAAAAATCTTCAGGCCTGTCTTCCTGATGAACATAAATGCGAAAATCCTAATAAAATACTGACAAACCAAATTCAGCAGCACATCAAAAAGCTATTCACCATGAACAAGCGGGCTTCATCCCTTTAATACAAGGCTGGCTCAATATACACAAATCAATAAATGTAATGTTTCACATAAACAGAACTAAAGACAAAAACCACATAATTATCTCAATAAACACAGAAAAGGCCTTTGATAAAATTCAACATCCCTTCATGTTAAAAACTCTCAATGAACTAGGTGTTGATGGAACATATCTCAAAATATAACAGCCAGTTATGACAAACACACAGCCAACATCATACTGAATGGGCAACAGCTGGAAGCATTCCCCTTGAAAAGCAGCACAAGATAAGGATGCCCTCTGTCACCACTGTTATTTAAAATAGTATTAGAAGTTTAGGCCAGGGCAAGATAAAGAAATAAAGGGTGTTCAAATAAGAAGGGAGGAAATGAAACCGTCTCTCTTAGCAGACAACACAATTCTGTATCTAGAAAACCTATTGTCTAAGTCCAAAAGCTCCTTAAGCTATAAGCAACTTCAGCAGTGTCTCAGGATACAAAAGCTATACACAAAAATCACAAGCATTCCTATACATCAACAATAGACAAGCAGATAGCCAAATCATGAATGAACTCCCATTCACAAATGCTACAAAGAGAATAAAATATATAGGAATATGGCTAACAAGGGATGTGAAGGACTTCTTCAAGGAGAACTACAAACCACTTCTTAAGGAAATAAGAGACGACACAAATGGAAAAACATTCCATGCTTGTGGACAGGAAGATCAAATATTATGAAAAGTGGTCATACTGCCCAAAGTAATTTATAGATTCAATGCTATTCCCACTAAACTATCATTGACATTCTTCACAGAATTAGAAAAAAAGAAAACAAAACGTACTTCAAAATTCATATGGAAGCATAAAAGAGCACATATAGTCAAAACAATCCTATGCAAAAAGAGCAAAGCTAAAGGCATCAGGCTATCTGACTTCAAACTATACTGTAAGACTACAGTAACCAAAACAGCATGGTACTAGCACAAAAGCAGACACATAGACCAATGGAACAGAATAAAGATCTCAGAAGTAAGCCCACACATCTACAGCCATCTGATTTTTGGGAAACCTGACAAAAACAAGCAGTGAGGAAAGGATTCCCTATTTAATAAATGGTTCTGGTAAAATAAAATATGCAGAAAATTGAAATTGGACCCCTTCCTTACACCTTATACAGAGATTAACTCAGGATGGATTAAAGGCTTAAATGTAAAACCCAAACTATAAAAACTCTAGAAGAAAATCTAGGCAATACTATTCAGGACATAGTCACAGACAAAGATTTCATGACAAAAGCCTCAGAAGCAATTGCACCAAAAGCTAAAATTGACAAATGGCACCTAGTTAAACTAAAGAGCTTCTGCACAGCAGAAGAAACCATCATCAGAGTGAACAGACAACTTACAGAATGGGAGAAAATTTTTGCAATCTTTCCATTTGACAAAGGTCTAATACCCAGAATCTGCAAGGAACTTAAACAAATTTATAAGAAAAAACAAACAAGTCCATAAAATAGTGGGCAAATGACACGAACAGACACTTCTCAAAAGAAGACTTTCATGTGACCAACAAACATATGAAAAAAGAGCTCAATATCACTGATCATTAGAGAAATACAAATCAAAACCACAATGAGATACCATCTCATGACAGTCAGAATGGCGATTATTAGTAAGTCAAGAAACAGCAGATGCTGGTTTGGGTGTAGATAAATAAAAACACTTTTACACTGTTGGTGGGAATGTAAATTAGTTTAACTATTGTGGAAAGCTGTGTGTCAATTCCTCAAAGATCTAGAACCAGAAATACCATTTGATCCAGCAATCCCATTACTGGGTATATACCCAAAGGAATATAAATCCTTCTATTATAAACATACATATACTCATATGTTCATTGCAGCACTATTCACAATAGCAAAGACATGGAATCAATCCAAATGCCCATCAATTATAGGCTGGATAAAAAAATGTGGCATATATAACCCATGAAATATTATGCAGTTATAAAAAATGAGATCATGTCCTTTGCAGGTACATGGATGGAGCCAGAAGCCATTATTCTCAGCAAACTAACACAGGAACAGAAACCCAAACAGCACATGTTCTCATTTATAAGCAGGAGCTGAAAATGACAACACATGGACACAAGAAGGGAAACAACACATACTGGGGCCTATTGTAGTGGTGGTAGGAGAAAGAGCATCCGGATAAATAGCTCATGAATGTGGGGCTTAATACCTAAATGATGGGTTGATAGGTGCAGCAAACCACCATGGCACAAGTTTACCTATGTAACAAATCTGAATGCCCTCCATGTGTATTCCAGAACTTAAAATAAGATAAAATAAAATAAAATAAAATTGAACAGAAAGAAAAAATTTTAAGTATAAACAAAGTCTTCGTGATATAAGGAACACCATTTCTCAATATTCCAGAAGGCAAAAAGATAATGAAACAGTTTTTAAAAAATCTATACAATAACATAATCAATGAAAATTTTCTAAGTCTACCAAAAGAATGTAAACATTCAGATACTGGAAGTTCAGCCATTCATCCCCAAACATATAGAAAGCAAAAACGTCTTCTTCATGCCACATTATAGTCCAACAGCCTAAAGTCAATGGAAAAGAGAAAATTCTAAAAACAGCAAGAACAAAGCATCTAGTCAGATATAAAGGAGCCCTCATCTGACTGACAGCAGATTTCTCAGTAGAAATCTTACAGGCCCAGAGAGAATGGGAGGATATTTTCAAAGTGCTAGAGACAAAAATTTGTCACCCAAAGATATTGTTCCAACAAAATTATCTTTCATAAATAGTTACACAACCCCATTTCAGAGGGTAGGAGGGAAATAGGAAATATCACCAAATCTGTAGAGAGTCAACAAACGATTACTATGGAGAATAAATGAATGGGAAGAACAGAGATTTACTTCTATATGGTTCTCTTTGGAAACTGAATGAGCCTGAGAGACTCATTATTTAGTAAAAACCAATGGACCTTATCTGGTTACATTCTTGATATTCTTTCCTACAATAGAAAATAAGACAATATGGAGAGGAAATAAAAACCATTGTTTTCCTTGATTGATCTTTCCAGCCTTTATGTAGATAAGAGAAAAGTCTGTTCTAAGGCCTGTCAATCTCTAAGGGTAGATATCCATATTAATTTTGCCAGGCAGCCATATTTTGGAATAAAATTTCCTGTGCTCCTCCAATATCAATAAACTCCTACATCAAGAAAAACCAGAAAGCTTTAAAGTAAACTATCCAGCAATATACCTCCAAAAACTAGAAAAGCTACAAACGAAACCTCAAATTAGCAATAATAATAATAATAAATATCAGAGCAGAAATAAGAATGGAGACAAAACAGTACAAATAATCAACAAAATGAAATATTAGTTCCTCTAAAAGATAAATGAATTGGTGATCCACTAACTAGATTAACCAAGAAAAGAAGAAAGAAGACCCAAATACACACAATCTGAAATGAAAAAAAAAGAGGCATTACAAGTGATACCACAGAAATACAAACATTATCACAGATTAATATGAACAACTATATGCTAGTACACTGGAAAACCTAGAGGAAATGAGTGAATTCTGGGAAAGTTAGAACCTACCAAGGTTTGATCAGAAAGAAATAGAAAACCTGAACAGTCCAATAACGAATAATGATATTGGTTCAGTAATAAAAGTCTCACAACAAAGGAAAGTGCAGAATTGGATAGGTTCATGGTTGAATATTACTAACTGTATAAAGAAGAACTGCTACTAATTCTCCTCAAACTTTTCCAAAATATTGAAGAGGAGGGAAATTTCCCTAACTCCTTCTCCTAAGTTTATGCAAAAATAATTGCAGTTTTTGGCATTATTTTTAAAACCATAGTTGCTTTTGTGTCAACCTAATACAAGGTCTGCATTACCTTGATATCAGAACCAGACAATGAAACAACACAACAGAAAACTGCGGCCAATATCCCTGATGAACATAGATGCAAAAATCCTCAACAAAATGCTAGCCAACTCAATCCAAGAGCACATCAGAAAGATAGTGTACCACAATCAAGTGGGTTTTACATAAGAGATGCAAGAATAGTTAAACAAACAAAAATCAATATATGTGGTGCATTACATCAACAGAATAAAGAACAAAATATATGATTATCTTAATAGATGTGGAGGAAATATTTGACAAAATCTGACACCTTCATGATAAAAAACCAAAACTCCTGCCAAACTAGGTGGAAAAAGATGATACCTCAAAATAATAAAGTTCAGAGTGAATAGGGAAAATTTGAAAGCCTTTTACTTTCAGAACTGGAGTAAGACATGGGTTCTTCTTTCACCACTCCAATTCAACAGCCAGAGCAATCAGAAAAGAAAATGAAATAAAAGACATCCAAATTGAAAAAGATAAAACCATATTGCCCATCTTCGCAGATAACGAGATCTTACATCTGGAAATATATTGCCCATCAGAATATTAAATATTAAAGAAAGGGAAACTATAAACCTCTTATGTTCCTCATAAATATTGATGTAAAAATATATTAAAAAGAAGTAAAATGTTTAACCTATAGAGCTACAGAAGGGAAATACATCATTATTAATTTGGATTCATATAAGTAACCCAAGGATGCATAGATATTCAAAACCAATTTATTTCACCACATTAAGAGATTAAAAACACAATATTATGCTCACTTTAACAGATGCATGTAAAGCTTTTGATCGTGTGAAACTCCCTCCTTGATAAAAATTATAACAAGTTATGAATAGTAGAAACATTATTTGTAAAGGGTAACAAAAAGTCAAAAACAGAAAAATAACAAAAACTACAGAAAACATTTAGATATCCATAAAATATTGAAAGCCTATGTAACGAGATAGAAAATGGGACAAGAATAGTTGCTGTCATTCATTTTAAACATTATGTTTATCTACTCGGAAAAATCACAAAGAATCAACAGATAAGCTATTTTTTTGTAACTAATAAGATAATTTAGCAAGATTACCTGATAAAAGGTAATTTTGTAACTAATAAGCTAATTTAGCAAGATTACCTGATAAAAGGTCAATGATTAATAATATATCAATAACACTTAGCAAATTAATTTCAAAAAGTAATACAATTGTCTTTAGTGTGACAAATCATCAATAACCTAGGACTGTATTTACCAGGAAATTTCAAGCACTTTACACCCATTACATTACTATAAGAAATTAATGAACTAAATAAATGGGAGGGGGTATAGAATGTTTGATGTAGGAGACTCAATATGATTATATGTTGATAATTATCTCCACATATATCATATATTAAATTCATTCCAATTAGAACCTCAGTAGAACTATTTTTGAAATTTTGAAAATTTTATGTGAAGGCTGGTCATTGTGGCTTATGCCTGTAATCCCAGCACTTTGGGAAGCCAAGGTGGCAGGATCACTTGAGGCAAGGAGTTCAAGACCAGCCTAGGCAAAAAAGTGTTACCCTGTCTCTAAAACAACTTTTTAAAAGTTAGCCAGGTATTATGGCACATGCCTATAGTTCCAACTAATCAGGAATCTGAGGGAGGAGGATCACTTGAGCCCAAGAGGTTGAGACTGCAGTGAGCCATGATCATGCCACTGCACTCCAGGCTGGGTGACAGAGCAAGACTCTGTCTTTAAAGGTAAATAAATAAATAAATAAATAAATAAATAAATAAATAAATGGAAGTGGAACTGGCCCAAAATAACAGAATTGAGAGGGTCTGACCACCACATATCAAAAGATGCTAAAAGAGAGAGTAAAAGGTCAGAATACGAAATAGGTTCTTGGAACAGAGTAAAGAGCTCAAAAAGGTCCATCTCATATTAGATCACTTGAGTACGTATAAAGGATCCATAGAAACACTGTAGAGAAAGAATGTACCTTTTAACATATGGGTCAACTGAATTATCCTATGGTATAAAATGGATATTGACTCCTGCTTCACACCATATAAAAAATTAGCTAAAAGCATTTTGTTGATTAAATGCAAAATGTAAATCAATACACCTTCTAGAAAGCACCATCCAATAGAAATATAATGTGACCCACACATGCAATTGATTTTATCATACAGTTTATTCAATGTCATATATACATGATATTATCATTTCAACATGTAGTCAATTAAAAAAATGAGATATGTTACATTCTTGTTTTCAAACCAATTATTTGAAATCTAGTGTACATTATCCACTTACATCCCTTCTCAGTTTTGAATAGCCTTATTTCAAGTGCTTAGAAAGCACACGTGGCTAGTTGCTACTGTATTCATGCAACACTAGGAGATACGAAGGACAGTATCTTCATGATCTTGTAGAAGGCAAAGATCTTTTCAATAAACACTGAGAGTATTAACTATTAACAACAAAAATATTACCCTAAATTTAAGAACTTCTATCCAATAAACAAACATTTACAAGTGAAAAGCAAATCCCTAAGTGGAAGATTTGATATATTGTGCTAAATGTAATACAGTATATGTTATATTTTAATTATACACACACAGGAATTTCAGAGTTTCTCAACCTTGGCACTATGGACATTTTTGACCAGATGTTCTTTGTAGTTTGTGGGCTACCTTGTGTGTTTAGAATCCCAGCATGCCTGGCCCCTGCTCATTGGATGCTCATAGCACCCTTCCAGTCCTGACAAACAAAATTATCTTCAGACACTGACAAATGTGGTATGGGGGATAAAATCAAACACAATTGAGAACTACTGACATATAAAGAAGACGTACAAATCAATAAAACATGATAGATTCATACAATCTAATAGAAAACATGAGGAAACTATTTGAATAGGCACTTTTCAAAAAAAAAGATTTTCAAATGCTTCAAAAGACATAAAAATATATTAAGACATTCTTAGCCTAATAATTCATTTAGAAAATGCAAATTAAAACAACAATGTGATATGACTATACAACCAAAAGAATTGCTAATTTATACACAATATCAAGTGGAGCAAACAGAAGTCCTATGGAACAGCCGAAAATTTTTTAAACTGCTGGTGGAGAGCCTGTTTGTACAATTACTTTGGGAAACTCTCAGTATCTTCTAAAGCTGAACGTATCATACCCAATTACCCAGGATTTCATACTTAAGTGTATTCTACCACAGATATTTGTACAAATATGTACTAACACATGAGTACAAAGACGTTTATAGCAGCATTGTTCATAATAGCAAACATTTGAAAACAAACCGAATGGAAAAAAATAATGGTCGAATATTCTTACAACGGAATGCTACCTATAGCAATGGAAATGAATGAAGTATTACTATTTGCAATACCTTTGATCAAACATAATTATAGTGTTGAGCAAATAAATCAGACATAATAAAATACACAGTGTGATTCCATTAACAAAGTACAAAGCCAGGTAAATGCAATTTATGGGAAGAGGAAACCTCATATTTGGGGAGAAGAGATCAGATAGTGTCTGGAATGGATGGGGCACTGGGTGCATTTAATGAGACTGATAACTCCTCTGGGGGATGGCTATTCTGGTGTGATCATTTTCTGAACATTCACAAAGTTGTGCACTTACAGTTTGTTCATTATTTTTATTAAAAATTTTAAATTGATTCTTCTGAATAGCATCATGTAAGAAGGAAGCACATCCTTTGTGATAAATTATAAACTACTATGTCTGACAGATCACTCTAAATATTTATAAAAATCACTTTCTAAAAAGATACACAGAGTGCAAGATAGGTTTCTAGAGATTGAACAAATATCTTATTTTGAATGAGTAGACAAACAGGAACCAATAATAGAATATGGCAGAAATATTATTCAGAAATGACTACTGATGTCTGTCTTGTTTTGTTTTGTACCTACAGTCCTTAGTACCCTGGGATTTGCCCATGCAACATAGAACTTTTGGGAATGGGAGTGGCAGGAGGCCAGGACCACCTATGGACCAACTTCCATATTGGGCTGCAATGGCCCTATCCCCAGAGCATGGTTTAAATCCCTGTGTGCTCCTGGGAAGTGTGTACAGAAATGAGTTCTTAATAATGAGCATACAAATATATAGTCTCTTTAAAAAAAATTGGAGGAAACAGTAAATAATTTCAGTATATTTAATACACTCATATGAACTATTTGAACCGGAGAGTTACCATATGAAGCAAACAGAGTTTTATTAATAAATTCCATATATATAAGAATTTTCTTATGAAAACTTTTTAATCTTTTAAGTTTTTTTAATCTTCAAAAATCCAAAGTTAATGGGAAGGGAGCTTAATGCAAGCTTACTTGGAAAATTACACATAATATTGACTTCCTGAAATGTAATATAAAAAAATTGATAATAAGTTTTTAAATTCCTTATATAAAGGATTCGTGGTATATTTAGAACATTCACAATAAATACATGTTGAATAAGTGAGTGAATGAATGAATGATGCATAACTTCCAAAATCTACCTCTGCCCTTGGAAAGTCCTCAGGGCAAGAGTTCACCCATTCTTTTTGCAAGAACCAGTCCAATTTTCTAAAAGCACCTTCAGATGTGTAGGTGATAGCAATCACTTCTTTTCATTTTTGTTTTATTAGATAATTGAGCAAAAACAAAAGCAAAGCACAATGAAATTGTCATGTCCAGTGGCAAAAGAAAGACAGAGCAAGTATTTTAACACAACCCAATTTTCTTTTAAATTTTGTAATCACACGCACACACACAAAAAAAGCACTGCAAAGGAAAATTGGTAACTTTGAAATGGAAATGATTACTCAAATGCACTTCTAAAATAAAAGTTGAAAGAAATCCCTGTTTAGCTTAGCTAATTAGCAGCTCCTCCCTTGAGTAATGTATGTGGTGGTTTCTTTAAACCTCAATGTCACCCTTTTAAGGTGACATCACTGATAATATATGAACACTTTATCACACATCAGTGATTGTTTTAGCAATTGACACCAAAGAGAATAAGCCACAAACATTGACATGGGTGCAAGAAGTTACATTTTTTTGAAAAAAAAAAAAATGCTTTTAATAAAAATACCTCGTATTTGTATTGTTTGCATTTTTAGCACTTTCATGTTTCATAAATAATTATTCTCTTAACCATGATGTTTAGGGACCAGGACAACTATTTCTAATTTTTAAGGACACAATGAGTCAGATAAACTTTGTGTCATTCTCAAGGTGCCTCTCACAAATAGTTTCTGAGGCAACTGGCACTAGGAGTCAGTCTTCAAATTTCTAGTCCAGGACATTTTTTTTTTTTCCCACAAAGCATCATCAATTCTGTTTGTTTTAATAACATAGTAGCAAACTAATATTTTTATATGTAATTTTAAGGGAGCATTAATTTATATAAGTACACTAGACTTCAAATGAATGATCATATACAAAAAATCCAAATAATTTGAATAGTAGGGGTATCATTTCATAGATTTGTATAGATAAATACATTTAGAATTTTACATAATTCATTACTTGGAGCTATTAAATTGGAAAAACCTTAACACCTGTTGATTACATTATCTAGCTAGCTTGGGACCTGGGTGAAACCCTATCAATGGGCAGGTAAAACACAGGAAATCCTGAAGCTTTTTAAGTGTTCAGGGGCAAAAAGGCAGGTGTGAGAGATGGACAAGCTGTGAGTGGTCAATCATCCCTTTAAACACATCATGAGGATTACTGGAGTCATGAGGATTACTTCCATTTGCACTGTTTTGGCTGCACAGAACTTGTGGGGACTTCATTTATTAATCTAAATTTTTTTAACCTGCTATGGATCAGGCACTATGCCTAGTGATGGGAGCACACAGAATAAGGTAGAGTGTAGCCCTCAATTAGCTCATAATGTCCAGGTGGAAAAAAATATGTAAAGTCTAATATTTACAGTTGAATACAACAAATGCTCTTATAGAGGTATGTAAACATGCCATGGAAACCAGGAGATTAAATTTGCAGCTAACTAATGGAGACGTACAGCTCTTAACAAGTAGATAGCATTGGAACAAAGCCTGTAGGATGAATATATCTCCAGGAACAGAAGACAAAAGAAGCTATTCTAGACAGAGAGAATTACTTATATGTTGGCAGAGCTTGAAGTATTCTCCAAAATAGTGGGAAGTTTTGCATGGCTGGTGCTTAGCTTGTGCTCATGACACAAAAGAAGCAGAATGTCAGCTTGGATATATAAGTTATTGTAAAATTCCATTTACATAATGCTAAAGAATGGAGACTTTGTCTGTAGTTGAAGGAAAACATTAAGAGAATTTGGGAGAGTTGCTAGATAATAATTATGTTTTAGAAAAACACCTACAGGCAAAATAGAGGATGCTTTGAAAAGTAAGATGAAATCTTACTGTTAGATTGTCAAATTATATGGTATAAAGATAAAATATCTTAAATTATTTTAAGTTTCATTTCAGAATCAAATGGTGATCCTCCATCTCAAGATCATCAGGAGTTTTAAGACTTATAGACAATCATGAATACCAACTCAACATTACAGCATTGAGGGGGATATAGTGTGGTAAATAAGAGCATCTACTCTAGATGAGATATATGTTGAGATATACTCCTACATCTATTACTTGTGAAAGTGAATTAAACTCTCCAGGCATGAATTCTTATATGTAAAATGGGGAAAATTGTATTTTCTTCAAATGGCTGTTTTAAAGATTAAATGCATTATTACATGTGAAATGCTTAGATAATTACCAGGCACTTGGTTCTCAATAATTCTAGCTGTAATTATTCCAGTAGAACAGTGGTTTGTGCCTGGGGCAATTTTGTTCCACAGGGGACGCTTGGTAATGTCTGCAGACATTTCATTTTGATTGCCACGACTGGGAGAGAGAGGTGCTACTATATATTCAAGTGAGTAGAGGCTAGGGATGCTTCTAAACAACCTACAATACACAGAGCAGTCTGCCACAACAAAGAGTTATACACCTAAAATATTGCTAGTGCCTAGATTAAGAAACCCTTCAACAGAAAATGCTATTTTTTTCTGCCTGAGTTACTCCATGACAATTTTCATCAGTAAGTTAGGAAACAACAGGCCGATTCCTTAAATTAAGTTAGATCCAAATATGACACTGAGTAAAAACATGGAAAAGTTCCCAATACGTTTTATTAGTAGCAGTACTTGAGGGAAGCACCAGAATTTTGTTTTTTTAATTAGATGTAGGAAACTTGTGGAATCTCCAGGAGCTCCAAAGACCTGGGTGTGGTTGTATCAGAGCCAAGAACAAAGCAATAAGTTATGATGCATTCAGGAAAAGCAATTTCCAACAAAACAAAGGACTGCTACTTCCAACTGCTGCTTAGCATCTCTAACACTAGGCACCAACACCCAGGTACTTCCCTGAAGATGTCTCAGAAGAACCAGTTGCTTTTGCCCCTTGCTTGGTAAATTTGATTTCTTCCAGATGGCCACCACTTACAGATGCTTTCTCCCTTCTCCAAGCCTGATGTGTAAATAAATCTCATGAGTAGAAAGGAGGTACCAAGAAAGTTCTGGCTGCAAGAGAATCTTGGAAATTAGATTTTGAGCTAATTGAATTAGTCTCCAATCTAATCTATTTGTCCTCCATTACAGACTGAAGCAATCTCAAGTTACTTTGGTGCTCAGCTAATATCCTAAATGAAGAATATCTTTATTGTGACCCAAAATTTCACTCTTTAGGTGTATGATACCCTACTGGTCCTGCCTGCACTTTTCTATTTACTTTTATTCATAGGCCAGGCAGGTTTTAGGGCACACCTCACACAGCACATACCTTAATAATCAGGATTAATCATTCCACTCATCAGAGTAAACATCTGAATTTCCTGTTCCTTCAGACACAGCAGGGGCTTCATCGCTGAGTAAAGCGTCTCTTATGGGTTGACTAACATCTCCCAAGAAAGATATATTTAGAATTCAAACCCCAAGTACCTCCAAATGTAACCTTATTTGTAAATAGAGTCTCTTTTCAGAGGTAATCAAGTTAAAATTATGCAGTTAGAGTCTTATTTGTAAATAGAGTCTCTTTTCAGAGGTAATCAAGTTAAAATTATGAAGTTAGAGTGAGTTCAACTCCAATATGATCTCTGTCTTTTTAAAAAGGTGAAATTTATTATTTTATTTTATTATTTTATTGTTTTTTTGTTTAGAGACAGAGTCTCACTTCGTCACCCAGGCTGGAGTGCAGTGGCACAATCTCAGATCATTGCAACCTCCACCTCCTGGGTTCAAGTGATTCATCTGCCTCAGTCACCCAAGTAGCTGGGATTAGAGGCATGCACAATTTACCCAGCTAACTTTTGTATTTTTGGTACAGAAGAAGTTTTGCCATGTTGGCCAGGGTGGTCTTGAACTCCTGACCTCAAGGGATCTGACCGCCTTGGCCTCACAAAGTGCTGGGATTACAGGTGTGAGCCACTGAGCCCAGCCTAAAAAGGTGAAACTTTGACACAGAGAAAAGTCGATGTGAAATCACACAGGAACAAGATTATCATGTGACTACAATGATGCATCTACAAGTCAAAAGAACATTAGGGATCACCAGCAAACATTAGAAGGTAGAAGATGCAAAAAATGAGAATTCCCATATAGAATAGTTGGAGACAGCATGAACCTCCTGACACCTTCATTCAGATTTCTACTGTCCAGTACTGTAAGAAAACAAATTTTTGTTGCTTTAAGCCCCCAGATTTTTAGCACTTTGTTATGGTAGTCTTAGGAAACCAATACAGCATTCTTTCCTCAGGGTCCAAGGCCACTGAATCAACAAAGCAGATAATTGTTACAGGACCAATAGGTTCATGTGCAGTAAGAGACAAACACACAGAGACAGCAGGGTTTGCAACAGAGAAGGAGTTTAATGGTCTCAGGGTGCCAAGCAAGGAGATGAGGGGAGATTCTTAAATCCGTCTCCTGGAGGCGTTCAGGGGTGGAATTTTTAAGGGGATCATGGAAGGCAAGGGACTAGAAAATTGGGGTCATTGATTCCTTGGAGTAAGAGAGGTGAAATCATCTGGAAACATTCTTTAGTGGGTCAGCTTCTGATGAGGTTCATCAGACCAGTTGACATCAGAAGTTTCATTGGTATGCCCGACCTGAAAGAATATATCAAAGAGAAAACTTACTGTTTCATAATGTTCACATTGTTATCTATAGAGTGGTTAAGGGAAACTAATCTAGGGTCTATGTGATTTTAATACAATAGGCACCAAGCAACAATGAGGAAGCAGGTTAGAGAGCAAGCTCACCTAATGATCAGTGTGCAATGTGCTGCAAGCTTTATTTTCGTTTGTCTCACACCCTTCTTCCTAGATTAATTATATAAAGTTTATAGAGACTGTTTTATAATCACGAGGATGCAAAGCATTTGTCTCAGACTTGTAAATAAAAGCAGTGTTCTTCTATAGAATGGTAGGTAAGTGACCAATTACAGTGTTTAAGAAGTGTGATGAAGTAAGTAGAGACTACTCTTTTGAGAAATCTGGTAACTACATGAGGGTTGGAGCTGGGGTCTCATTTACTGGTACATCTTCATAGACTATAACAGTGCCTGCAATTGGGAGATGTTCAATACTTATGTTGAATTAAAAGTTGGCAAATAGAAAATACTAAGTGACAGGTTTTATTTTAATACTAGGAATGGTTGAAAGTTGGTTGTATTTATTCATGAAAGAAAGGAACTTATTTAGAGAAAGAAATTATAGTTGCAAATGACAAAACATTATTAACAAGCTAAGTGGGGGTATAGACAAAAGCAGCTAGAAGCAAAAGCCAAGTAGACTAGTTAGCTTCAGAAATGTATCAGGATATTTATTCTCTGACACATGAGGGAAAGAAGCATGAGCAGGTTAAATACAGATATAATTATGAAGGCAGAAAGATGAAAGTTGGGAGAGTTCATACAGATTAGCTGTTAACTTCCTGGTAAAGTAGTGAGCTGGCAGCCTGCCAAAAAGAAGTGGGCAGGGTAGGGGCATAGGGCTTGAGGAATGTGGGCAAGATTTGGAATAGACACTAAGAAAAATGAAAAAGATTGTTGATTAGTATTAAGTAAAAGGATTGTCAAACAGAATTGAGGGGCCAGCAGAGATTAAAAATTAAACTTGTGTTGGAGATGATAAGCTCAGTTATGGGATTTTCCCTCATAGCAATTGGCAACCTAAGAGCAAATGCAGAGAAAATGGATTTTCAGGCTGGAGACTGGTGAGACAAGTGAGTCGGATGGTCAAGGGGGGGGATGAATGAGAAGGTGCTACTAACAGTATATTTGAGATGATGGATGATGGGGGCCAGTGTGAGTAAGGAGGGGAGGTCTGCCAGGAGGGACTGATAAAGTTAGAGAACAAAGAGGGGTTGAATGACCAGAGGTTCAGTGAGGTGAAGCAGTAGGTTTATTGGGAGTAAAGGATTAAGAGAGGGGAAAGAGTCAAAGGTTGTGGCTAGATGGAGAATTTCAGTGTTCCAGTTTCTTAAGTGTAGCATTTATCATTATCAGCAAACCTTTGCTAAAAGGGAAATGAGCACACTGTCCCACATTTCTAGGTCAGCACTTCTATTCCTATTGCTCACCTTCATGAAAAAAAAAAAATACAGAAGTACCAGATATGAATTGGGTTAAGAAGCAGAATAGTTTACTAAATAAAGTTCAATATTAGTGGAAAAGTAAAAGAAAAGTCACTTCAAACTCATCTCCTCTTGTGATTAGAAGCTGAGAGATTTGTACACTAGCGGTCAAACTTTCCTTCTCCTGCCCTCTTTTCACCCTTCCAAAATACCAGTTGTTCTTTTGGCCTGTTTTTCATAATGCATTTGATTTTTTAAAAATCTCCATATATTTTCAGATCCAGGGTGTTTGACCTACCCTAGAACAGAACAACAATTGAACTCTTTCCCCTGAATCTCTGTAAACTTCATACAAATAGGTTTTTCCAGACTGATCTTGGTTCTTAATGTATACTTCTTGGTTCTTATAGTTTGGAATATGCTGTCTGTTAGTCAGTGTTACCAAGTAAATTATGGCTTTCTATAAATGAACAAATTTCTAAATTCCAAAAGCAATTGATATAGTTGAACAAGTTTAAAATACAATTTGTTAGGAAGTTCTACTAAGCAAAACTTAACAAAAAATTGGAGTTTAAAAAATCCTAATAAATAGCATTATGCTTGGAATATAATTAGGGTGATCAAAAGTACTAATTCTATTTTGAGCTTATAATTTCTAACCAAACTGAAAATTTTAGAACTTATTGCCACAAAGATAATAATTTAGTAAATCAGATTCTAGTAGAAACTTAGACCTGAAAGTATTAAAACAGCCATATAATGGCTGGCTACATTTGTAGAATAAGCTTATTTACCCAGCGGTGGCTAATGCCAGAAACAGTTAAATTCAATCTGCATATCTCAGCTAGTGATGTAACACTGGAAAAAAAAAGGGTAATTGCCCAGTTGAATCAGGCTGAAACTGCTCCTTTGATCTTCTGTATATTTCTGTTCTGCAAAGTTTAAGAAGTATTTAGGATAATTTGCGAAAACCCAAAAGAGAACAGAAAGGGTTCAAAGAATGGAGAAAGATATGTGAAGCAGAAATACAAAATTAACTTATGTATTCTAGAAAAGATCAGAGTGAAGTGAGCCATGTTCACAACCTATAAATAATACCTCCTGGGTAACAACATAATGAAAGAAGGGAATTATTCATAGTCTCAGAAGACACGAGGACAAAGAGCAATGACTGGAAGCTAAAGAAAGCAAAATATAGGTTAGATATTAGGAGCACCATATGAAAAGTGGCTTTCTCCTGTTAGCACAATGTGAATAAAATACTTTTGTACTGCAGCATAATTGTTTGAGAGATTAAACAGTCTTTCAGAAAATATACATTCTCGTTTAATTGGTAAATGTATTCACATTTCTGAAACCACTTTAATCTGAAACCACTTTAATCTGAAAATTAACCAGTATGACAATTTCCACTTGCAAATGAAAAAGAAAATAAACACACAGACAAATTGCCTAAATAAATGGAAAAAAATAGAAAGGCATTTTTGAGAGATAGCAAAAAAATGTACTCACATCAAAAATATAGCAGTAAACACAGATTTACTACTATTTAAAATCTACGAGCAGACCCTTTGAAAGACGTTCCAGGAAAATTATTGAACTGTGCTATATACCATACAAGGTAGATAAGGCACAATAAAATTTGATTAGTTGTTTTAAAAGAGGGATACTTCCTGGAAAAAAGACTTGGGGAATGTTTAGCAAATGGAGAGCAAGTACAGCACTGAAGTTAAGGGAGTAGATTTGGAGTCGGAGGGACCTAGGTTTGAATCCCTACTCCAGAATTTGCTGTGTATCCTTGGATATAACTTCCCTGTATCCCAATACCCTTTCTATAAAATGAGGACACATAAACTGGAGGGGTGGTGTGACTATTAAATTCCATAAGATAATACGTGCAAAGTGCTCCACACAGCAGCTGATAGTGTGCGATGAATTGTCATCTTTGAAATGAGTGTGCTGGGAAATGGTGATTAGAGGGAGAGGAGTTATAAGTAGTGAACACACATGGTAATGTGATCAGCCACCAGAACAAACTCCCTTTTTTCCCTCAGCACTTTCCGTTTCCTCTTCCCTTAGCCATTCATTTGCATTCTGGAGGCAAATCTAATTGTTAAGTGGGAACCATCTGTTTGGCAGAAAATCTCTCTCAATGGCAAAATCCATCAGAACCCCATAAAAATCTTTCTACTAAGTAAAGCAAAATAAAAAGTAAAATTTCACTTAGGAGAATGTACTTGTGTTAATCACATTTAATTTTGATAAGATATGGCTTAATAGTCTCTACTAAAACAATATAAAGATTACTAAACAGTGAATTTAGGAACTAAAGTTTGAAATAAGTAGCAAAGTAATAGAGGTCAATTTAGAGCTATGGAATATTTTCCTCGGATAAAGCAGAGGTAACTATAGATTCGTGATCTCATAGCAATAAGAAGACATTCATAGCAAGCATCACTTAAAGGTACTCTAACTGAAATAAGTGACTGAGACCAGGATCAAACAGTTTTTGAATCTGCAGTGGTGCCTTAATTGAGTATTTGCTTGAATTATTTTTCTGTAGTCATTATCATCCTTCTTTCTTAACAGAAACAAGTCTCATGACTGGGCAGACAACAAACAAATTGCTTTAAAATTTTCTTAAAATTTATTACTCCCACAAAAAAAGAGTAGAATTTCAGGTCTAAAAATTGTATTTAGTGGTCCACATCAATGAAAGCTTAAATGTATCCTTTTAATAATTATTCATTTAAAATGTTGGCACTGGTGCTTAAAAGGTGTTTAATGCTTAAAAAGTGTTTTGTGAAACCTATGTCAAAGTAGAAAATAGCCAAGAAAGAGATACATAAGGAAAGTAATAGAAGGTCTATAGTTGTATAAGTTGTATATTTATGACTATGTCATAAGAAAAATATGCTTAAACCAGATGCAAGCAGCACAAACCACAAGAAGAAAAATAGATGGATTTCATTATAACAAAATTAGTAGTTTGTATTTCACAAAAGAGGCACTAGATACAGTGACCAGATACAAAGATCTCCTGCAAATTGGGGGAACTTTAGGTCTACTGAGATTTTAGTAGTTCTGAGACCTTTAGACTACATGAGATTAGCCCTTAATACAATTTTAAGTGCACAGTAGATTACCATTAAACATAGGCCCTATGTTGTATAGATCACTAGAATTTATTCGTCTTGCA
This sequence comes from Theropithecus gelada, assembly GCF_003255815.1. Classification (NCBI taxonomy): domain Eukaryota; kingdom Metazoa; phylum Chordata; class Mammalia; order Primates; family Cercopithecidae; genus Theropithecus; species Theropithecus gelada. The sequence goes on from NC_037672.1 coordinate 49,649,284, forward strand.
CAACTGAAACATTACATCCATTGACAAGGAAAATAAGTTAACTTGTAGACTTTTTAACATGAAAATGCAAGTAATTTCTGTGTAATAGAAAAAAACCTCAAAGATTGCGAATATCTTTTGAGTAAGTATGCCATAGGCATCTAGTACTCATCAATATCCTATCTTATTTTCTCAAATCTTCAACACTATCATCTCTAAGCCCTTAAGTCTAAATATCTTGCTCTGGAATTTGGCTTGGGTTTTGGTCTTACATGTTCAATTGTTTCCATGGCAGTTTTGGAAGCACATGACTACTTAAGTGACAGAAAACAAATCCAAGTGTCTGCTTAAGAAGAAAAAATAAAAAACTGAGTGAATGTATTGGTTCATTGAATTCAAAGTCCAAGAATAGATTTGGGTTCAAGAATAGATAAATCTGAGTGCTGAAATGCCCTCATCACTGAGGTGACACTTTTTCCTGTCGGGTCTGACTTCCTGTGTATGCGTTTCTTTCTTAGGCAGCCTGTGATGGCAAAGATGGCCAGAGCAACTATGTTATTATACAGTGAACAACACCAGCATTTGCCTCCTTCATAATTACTGCAACGACTCTCAGTGGGTTGATATATGTCAAGTGGCTACTCCTGAACCAACTGTAGTGACTGAGATTGTCTGGTACAGGCCTTAGGGCTACCTCTGGAGCCAAAGTGTGGTTGGGAATAGCTCCACACAAAACACGTGTACTCAGAAGTGTGGAAGGGTGGTTTCTCTAAAGAAAATCAGCATGTGCTACAACAAAAGGGAGTCAATGAATGCTGGACCAACAAACACTATACCAACTAAAATTGCTCATTTTTATCTCTCGCCTAATAAGGCTTTATAATTTCACATTGAGGAAATCTCTCCTCAGTCATCACAGAAAGTAATACAACCTGATTCAAACTTTAAAATTTTAATAGACTGTATAAATATATCACAAAAATGTTCCATGACCTCTCACATAAATATCTTATCACGGGAAGAAAATAAAATAATATTATGAGGAGCAGTAGAGGCAGTTATTCTTGCTATTTCGAGGAATTATGGGGAATTAAAAAAAAACCTTGAAAAATATGATTTCTTTTAAGACTTCTCAATTGAACATTTAAATAGCCTTGTAAATAATAAGAAAAGACTAACACTTTAAACATTTTTTCCCATTTGAAAACTGTAAAACAACAATTTTCAGCTTTGTTGTGGCTCTAAACTCTAAACAGGTATCAGAATCTTCTGATCAGCTTTTACAAAATGTACCTGTTTGGGCTTCCTCATCACCAACCTTTAAAGAGTTTTTTATTACACTTTATAGCATCAAAAAATTGCCCTAAACTTAGAAGCAGACAAACAAAATTACTGGATGTTCTTTTAATTAATGCTTAGCTTAAATTTCATTTTGTTTTCTTTTTTTCTTTTTCAAATATCTTAAGATTACATGAGATTAGCCCTTAATATAATTATAAGTGCACAGTACAGTACAATTAAATATAGGCCCTATGTTGTCTAGATCACTAGAATTTATTCATCTTGCACAACTGAAACAACCATTATATCCATTGAACAAGGAAAGTAAGCTAACTTGTAGACTTTTAAACATGAAAATGCTAGTAATTTCTGTGTAATAGGAATAAAAGCTCAAAGATTGCAAAGATCAAAGATCAGTGTCACTGTTGAACTTGAGTCATGTTTGTTTTTCTAACATTGCCTACAAATATCTAGCCTTTTAAATGCTCTTTGGTTTTTTTACAAGTTACCATTTTATTAATTAGTACATTAAATAAAACTTTTGACACGTGTTCTTTTTATATTTGTATGGGATTCATGATCATTTTAGCTTTTTGAAAACTATAGTTAAAAAAAGAACTTTGCCATTACTGAGTACTATATTTTATAGATTTTCACTCTGATAACTTTCAAATTTCTCAAATATTTTTTGTCTTTAACTTATTTAGAACAATTGATCATCTATATATTTTCCCATAATTTTAAGACCAAAAGGTAAACAATATAACATAATGGCTTTCTTTTTTTACTTTAATATAAAAAAATTGGATTAAATTTGAGTCATGTAGGCCAGACACTTTAAAAACTCACTCATGCAATTGAAAAAACAAAAAATAAATGTCTTGTTGGCTTCAAATTCCTGCAATAGCAAAACATTTAAAGTAAAAATTAACATTTCCTCCAAGATATTTGAAGAAGGAGATACAGAAAACCATGCTACCACATTTAAATACTGTTCTTCTATGTGTTCACTTCCATGTGTGTGAGAAAAGCTGAAATAGAAAAGCAAATATTATATGCCACCTGCACTTCTAGATAAGATAAAATTTCATTTCCTAAAGAAATGCACTTTCATTTGAGTACATAAAAAACAAAGGTTATTTTTGAACTGTTAGAATTACATTTTATAGATGGTTTACTATCTTCTTAAACATCGCATTTTTGACTCATCTGCCCCTTTAGAGGGACTCTTTCCTTCCTACAAGCAGTTTCTTTTACCATAATATTGTCATCCATTGGTACAAAGCAACCACACATCATGTGGTCATACAAACTTCTTGTTGGCATTTTCGAATTTTGGTTTGCTTTATTTTGTTTTCTGTTTTCCTTGTACTTAACTTCTCATTTCTTACAATACCTTTTATCCTACACCTTGTTCCATATTAGATTGTGTTTGCTCAATTTTTTTTTTTTAGGTTTTTGTTTTTTGCACTATTTAGTGTATTACGGGAAAATTCTACAAATTAATTTTATGCCATACAGCTATGTTTGGGAGTCTTATGCTTTATGCATGTAAGATTGGAATTGAACCACTCTATACATAAATGTGGAAAAATCTCAAACACAATTTTGAAGAAATAAACACATGATTAATGGAATGTCTTGTTATTATGCCTATCTCAGTTCTCTGTAGGATGCCTAAAATATCTTTGATAAACTGAATCAAATAGAAATTATATGTTATTAAGAAGAAGATATTTTTAAATCCTTTTCCTTAAAATTTCCCTATGTAGAGAATAGATCTCAGTATTTGTTTTTATTTAATACATCGATGCAATGAGGATAATTCAGATTTTCTGTTTGACTCTCTACATAGCATTACAAATGTTACAAATAAAACCCATTTGTAACTATACAAGCTTCTACCCTAGGAGTCCTTATGCTTTGCTTTAATTACTTTTTGATACATTCAAAGAAAAGTCTGTTTCATTGAAATTAGCTGCTATTCCTCACTACATGAATGTAGGAACAAAAATGTGATTCATCGATAAATTTTATAAATTGAATGACAACTGTCAATTTTTAATTTTTTCATTTCTTCATCTTCTCTTCATTATTCTTTGTCTTTTCTTTTGTTCTTCTGAATGACAATGTCCTAATCCTGCTTAGCATTTCGCATAAAATTTAAATGCATATGAGGAATGTTTAATATATTTAAAAATGTATCTTAAATTCAAATAAATGCTTACTAATTACTGAGAATTGGCATAAACAAGGCACTAGGCCTCTTTCTTGCTTTTCTCTTTTTATTATATTGACTTGGAACAGTGCAACCTGTTAAGATGTTAGTGGGTTAACTTAATGTGTACTATGTAGATTACCCCTAGAAAGAGATTTAAAGCATCCTGTTTATTACCACTGGTTTACAGTGATAGATGCAGCTGCTGATATGTTAGCACTTTGACACATGAAATAACTCAAAACAAGTTTAGTCTAAAGGTTTTCTTACACAAATGCACAAGAAAGGACTATTTTATTCAGCAGAATTTGTATAGAGATGATATTCATGTGTGAACTAGGCAGCAACCAAAATAGCAAATTTTAAATTTCTACTTGTAATAACATTTTCATCCCCTTTCATCCCATAATTTTCACTTCATTCTCTTTTTTTCTTTCTACTTTTATTTTTGATTCAGGGCTCCATGTGCAGGTTTGTTACATGGGTAAACTGCACGTTGCTGAGGCTTGGTTTACAAATGATTCTGTCACCAACGTAGTGAGCATAGTGTTCCATAGGTAAATTCCAACCCATGGAATTTACCTTCTCCCCTCCCACCTTCTCCCCTCAAGCAGTCCTAGTGTCTATTGTTTTGTTCCCATTTTTATGTCCATGTGTATTCAATATTTAGCTCCAAATTATAAGTGAGAACAAGAAGTATTTGATTTTCTGTTCTTGCGTTAGTTCACTTAAGATAATGGCCTCCGGCTGCATCTATGTTGTTGCAAAGAACATGACTTTATTATTTTTCATGGCTACGCAGTATTCCGTGGTGTATACATGCCACATTTTCTCTTTCCAGTCCATCGTTGTTGGGCATCTTGGGTTGATTCCATGTCTTTGCTATTGTGAATGGTGCTGTGATGAGCATAAAAGTGCATGTGTCTTTTTGATAGAAAGTTCCAAATGAAAATTTCCCTGTATAATATTTTTACTAGAAGATAAGTTTCAAAAGGGACCATGTGTGTAAATATACTGCTTTAATGATTACCAACATCTACCACACATCCTGTCCCAAAAAGTTACTTCATACCTGTGTCGTTTTGGGGTTTCTGTAATAATTGAATAAATCAACAATGAATAATAAAATAAACGGAAATCATTACAACTATAATATCTTAGATTCAGAGAGGCCTAGGGTTTTCTAGAGAATTATATTTTTTAATCCACTTTCTGAAGTTTTAGATAATGGTAGCTAATGTATGCTATTAATTCAATGAAATGTCCTTTATAAATGTGAAAGTGTTGTTTCTTTTTTTTTTTAATTTAATTTTATTTATTATTATTATACTTTAAGTTGTAGGGTACATGTGCATAACGTGCGGGTTTGTTACATATGTATACTTGTGCCATGTTGGTGTGCTGTACCCATCAACTCGTCATTTACATCAGGTATAACTCCCAATGCAATCCCTTCCCCCTCCCCCCTCCCCATGATAGGCCCCGATGTGTGATGTTCCCCTTCCTGAGTCCAACTGATCTCATTGTTCAGTTCCCACCTATGAGTGAGAACATGCAGTGTTTGGTTTTCTGTTCTTGTGATAGTTTGCTAAGAATGATGGTTTCCAGCTGCATCCATGTCCCTACAAAGGACACAAACTCATCCTTTTTTATGGCTGCATAGTATTCCATGGTGTATATGTGCCACATTTT